>NC_058131.1:356991514-357033750 GCF_016433145.1 Gracilinanus agilis | reverse complement strand
ATATATATATATATATATATATATGACAACAATTCTTCACAATAAAATATATAAAGCTTATCCTTTAAGACCACAATTCTTTAAAATAAATACATAAAAACCTTATCATTTATACAGAAGGGTACTAAGCATCTAAAGTAAATTTTTAAAAGACCTCTCATAAAATTACAATTTAAATCACAAGGCAATCACCAAACTCTCCAAAGTCGAACAAAATTAAGGCAATAATTAACTTTTAAAATGTGTAACTTTCAAATGGTACGAGAACATAGCATTGTTGTTGATTACAGTAAAAATGAAACCTGAAATAAATTAGGAAATATAATATGAGTATCAGATAACAAGCTGGTCAAAACCTCTAACCAGTTCTAATATTTTTTTCATTATTTGGGAGTTACAATAAAATCATAAACAGAATTAATCTAGCAGCCACAAACTACATTAACTTAAAATGATTCAGTGCAACAGGAAAATCAACGAAATAAGCAAGGTTAATTTACAAAGCTAATTAGCAAAATACAGTAAGATACAGTCTCTATAAAACAGAAATAAAACCCATTCAGTTCCGAGGTTTAAAAGTTCACCCTTTGTTCAATTTAAGGTTCTTTTGATTGAGTTCTGCTGAGTTTAAGGTTTTTTTTTTTTTTTTTTTTTTTTTTATAATCAGTCTTTGCTCTCAGTTCAAAGTTCTGAGCAGGTATGGGGGTGAATAGGCCATGTGGCCCAATTAAGGGTAAACACTAGGTCCACGTGGTGTTGGGTAATGGGCTCAGGGCTAGACAAAAAGCTTAGGTCAGTTTTGTAGAAAATACCCATGTGGAGAGCTTGTGGGGGGTGCCTAAATTAGGTCTTTAGAGAAACACGTGGAGGTCTAGAATGCAGGCCATTACTAAGAGGGGGGTGCAATACCAAATCTTTAGCTGCAGCCAAAGTAGTTTCTGAAGATCTCGGCAAGTCAGGGCTGGGTGGCAGTGAAAGCAGCAGCCAGGGGTCATTGCTGTTGGGGCTCAGGGTCGTAGTGGAAGGTCAGCACATGGAGTGTACCAACTTCTATGGTCATTTTAACTGGAATTCCTCTTTGCACTGGCCCCAAAATTTCTATTCCTTTTGAATAACTAACCATAATTACCACTATATTTCCGGTCCCCAGATGGGACGTAGAGTTGGTGCCATGTTAGAAATAAATAGGAGGCAATTTCCATTTCCCTGGTCAGAAAATATCTGAAGTATTGTGTCTGGTTCTAGGTATAAGTTGTGAGCCATGAACTTTGCAAGTCTCTCTTGTGGATATTTGCTGGATCCTGGTAAATTCAGGCTTTTCTACCTTTCTTTGAAGCTGATAGTGAGTAGGCCTCATGGGAATTCACCACAAATTTGTACCCCTCTTTTCTTTTACAAAAGAAGGTTTTGAAAAATCCATTTCTGTGTCAAGCTGCATGCATACTATGTGAAGAAGCTGGAGATCTCCTGGCTCTTGGGTGTCCTAGAAGATGCTCACCTCTTGTCCCATGTAATTCCCGGTGTGAAGAAGCCTGACCTGTGACCCAGTCTAACCTGGGAGACCCATAAAATGTGACTTCACTGGGCTTATAAGTGGTGGATCAAAGACTTTTGCAATCTCTTGGTTAGGAAGCAGTAGGGGTGGAATAGAGACATGAGGTGAGCATGCAAACTCAGATTAGCTAGGCCATGTGATTATGTGTCTTTACTCTCTTCAACACATTTTTTTTAAACCCTTATCTTCCGTCTTGGAGTCAATACTGTGTATTGGCTCCAAGAGACGAGTGGTAAGGGTAGGCAATGGGGGCGAAGTGACTTGCCCAGGGTCACACAGCTGGGACCTGTCTGAGGCCAGATTTGAACTTAGGACCTCCTGTCTCTAGGCCTAGCTTTCAATCCACTGAGCTACCCAGCTGGCCCTTCTTCAACCCATTTTTACAATCCAATAAGTAATTACGAATTAATATTCAGTCTCCAGAGAATTTAATCCTAAGGACCTCAGGAAGTGCTGCTCCCTCCTAGACGCCTTTGCCTTTTAACCAAAGCTAGAAGTCTTGTAACTATAATCCTGGAATTTCCTCAATCATTAACTACATGAGATCTGATTCTTTGTTTAGAATTTATTAAACTTTTTGGTACAGAAGGTTCTCACCCATCTTTCTTTGGATTCATTTCTTGTCCAAAATCTTGGCCATTATCTTGTACCTGAATTCCCATGCCATAAGGAGGGGAGGATTGTATCTAGTCTCATTAGCTAATTTCTATCCAATCATTTTTTATTCCTCCCTCTATCCTTTAATCACGTTTCTAATTTTCTACTATAAAAGACCCCTATGCTCAAGAGGCATTGGGAAATTTTAATGCTCCAGCATTGGGCTGATCCCACATGTATAAGTCCCTCCTAAAAAAGCCAGATTTGCTTCTAAAATTATGGCCTGCCTCAGTTCTCATTCTTACTCCTGTTCTTCTCTCTCAATTGGCTTGAGGTAGAAAATAGGGCCTTAGGGATATGGCCTATTTAATTTCTTTTTTTCCCTTCACTCAAACCTCATTTCTGAGCACTGAGAATGTTTCTTTTCCTTTTTATGGTGGTAGGTAGTACATCAAAGCACAGCCCTCTGCTTCAGTGAGCTGGGAGAGAAATGTTTTGGAAATAAAGGTTATGTGAAAACAAAAGTGCAACTGTATTGTGCACTAGTTAGAGCACTGCTAGAATCAAGAAAACCTGAGTTCACATCTAATCTCAGACACTAGCTATATGACCCAAGCAAATCACTTAACTCCATCTACCTCAGTTTCCTCATCTGGAAAATGAGCTAAGAAGGAATTGAAAAACTAATCTAGTATGTTTGGTAAGAAAATCCCAAAAGAGTCACAAAATGTTAAACACAACTGAAATGATAGAACAACAAATCAAAAGATATCAATGAAAATATTTTTAGAAAAAGAAAAGGAGGAAAAAGAGAAAATGTCTATTGAAACTTTTGCTCAGAAATATGGGAAAGGAAATTTTCTTGAGACTGCCTTAGCTAATTATCAGGGTTACCTTTGCTAGCACCAGCTCTACCCAAATATTAGTTTATATTATCAGTGTTTACCTCTCATAAATTTGTCATCATTACATATCAGATTTGATTTATTGTTTTGTTCATTGTTTTGTCTCAGGATCAGAAAGATCTGTGTTCAAAGCCAACCTCAGATACTTAATAGCTGTGTGACCATGGATATGTTTCTTAATCTTTGTTTATCTCAGTTTCCTCATCCATAAAATGGTAATAAGAATAGCAACCTATCTCCCAGGGTTGCTGTGATGTTCAAATGAGATTATAATTTTAAAGCTCTTGTCACAATGGTTGGCACATAGTAAGCTCTATATAAATGTTAACTATTATTATTAGCTATAATTATTTTCTAGACTTAAGGTATGTATGTCCATGCATTCTTTCACTCTCTTGCCTCTGCCTCCCGCAAACCAATTGTTAAACCTTTATTTGCTAGCACACACCTGTTTGCAGACCCCAGGGCAAGAGGAAAGAACATTCTGAGCCTTCTCTTAATCAGGTTGTTTTATAGAGCTTCAGCAGGACAAAGGATATCAGAAAGCATTTAGTCTTGTTTTCTACTTATTTTACAGACAACACAAGAAAAGCAGAAAGAGAAGTCACTCAACCCTCATACCATTAAATCTCAGAATTGTGGGGAGCTTCCAAGGCCTCCAGTCCAACCTTTCTGTGAGCAGAAGCCCCTTCATCAGCATCCCTGAAAGGTGGTCATAGGAATCTCTGCTTCAAGAACTGAGTCACGGTGAAAGTTAGTACCTACTGCTGCAGCTCCTAACACTTTTTTCTTCTTTTTTTCCTTTAATATTTTATTTTTTTAGAAACATTTTCCATGGTTACATGATTCTTGTTTTTACTTTCCCTTTCATGCCCCCCCCCTTTACACTTCTCCCATATCCAACTCATATTTCCACTGCTTTTAACTTGTGTGATCAATCAAGACTTATTTACATATTATTGATAGATACATTGGTGTGGTCATTTAGTGTCTATATCCCAAACCATGCCCACATCAACCCATGTGTTCAAGTGCTTGTTTTTCTTCTGTGTTTCCACTCCTGCAGTTCTTCCTCTGAATATGGGTAGCGTTCTTTTCCATAAGTCCCTCAGAATTGTCCTGGGTCATTGCATTGCTGCTAGTACAGAAGTTCATTATATTCAATTTTACCACAGTATATTGGTCTCTGTGTACAATGTTCTTCTGGCTCTGCTCCTTTCACTCTTCATCAATTCCTGGAGGTCTTTCCAGTTCAAATGAAATTCCTCCAGTTTATTATTCCTTTCAGCACAATAGTATTCTATCACCAGCATATACCACAATTTGTTTAGCCATTCCCCAATTGAAGGGCATCCCTTTGTTTTCCAGTTTTTTGCCACCAAAAAAAGCACAGCTATAAATATTTTCATACAAGTCTGTTTATCTATGATCTCCTCAAGTTACAAACCCAGCAATTCTATGGCATGATCAAAGGGCAGACATTCTTTTAGAACTCTTTGGGCATAATTCCAAATTGCCATCTAGAATGTTTGGATCAGTTCACAACTCCACCAGCAATGCATTAATGTCCCAATTTTGCCACATCTCTTCGAACATTCATTACTCTCCCATTCTATCATTTTAGCCAATCTGCTAGGTGTGAGGTGATACCACAGGGTTGTTTTGATTTGCATTTCTCTAATTATTAGAGATTTAGAACACTTTCTCATGTGCTTATTGATAGCTTTGATTTCTTTATCTGTGAATTGCCTATTCATGTCTCCTGCCCATTTATAAATTGGGGAATAGCTTAATTTTTAAAACAATTGATTTGACTCCTTGTATATTTGAGTAATTAGACCTCTGTCAGAGTTTTCTGTTATGAAGATATTTTCCCAATTTGTTGTTTCCCTTCTGATTTTGACTACATTGTTTTTGTTTGTACAAAACCTTTTTAGTTTAGTATAATCAAAATAATTTATTTTACATTTTGTAATTTTCTCTGTCTTGCTTGGTTTTAAAATCTTTCCTTTCCCAGAGATGTGCTAAGTATAAGTTAAGTATTCACTTATTAACTTATTTATAGTTTGCCTCTTTATATTCAAGTCATTCACCCATTCTGAATTTATTTTGGTGTAGGGTGTGAGATGTTGATCTAAACCTAATCTCTCCCATATTGTTTTCCAATTTTCCCAACAGTTTTTTGTGAAATAGTGGATTCATGTTCCCACAGTTGGGCTCTTTAGGTTTATCACACTGTTTTGCTGACGTCACTTACGTCAAGTTTATTCCACTGATCCTCCTCTCTGTCTCTTAGCCAGTACCATATTGTTTTGATGACTGCTGCTTTATAGTATAGTTTAATATCTGGTACTGCTAGGCCCCCTTCCTTCACATTTTTTTTCATTATTTCCCTTGATATTCTTGATGTTTTGTTCTTCCAAATAAACTTTGTTATAGTTTTTTCTAGTACAGGAAAGAATGTTTTTGGTAGTTTGATAAGTATGGCACTAAATAAGTAAATTAATTTGGGTAGAATGGTCATTTTTATTATGTTAGGTCATCCTAACCATGAGCAATCTATGTTTTTCCAATTATTTAGACCTAGTTATATTTGTTTGGAAAGTGTTTTGTAGTTGTGTTTGTATAATTACTGTGTTTGTTTTGGTAGATAGATTCCTAAGTATTTTATATTGTCTAGGGTGATTTTAAATGGTGTTTCTCTTTCTACCTCTTGCTGATGTGATGTGTTGGAGATATATAGAAATGCTGATGATTTATGCGCATTTATTTTGTATCCTGCAACTTTGCTAAAGTTGTTGATTATTTCCACTAGCTTTTTAGTTGATTCTCTAGGATTTTTAAGTAGACCATTATGTCATCTGCAAAGAGTGATAGCTTAGTCTCCTCATTGCCTATTTTAATACCTTCAATTTCTTTTTCTTCTCTAATTGCTATTGCTAGTGTTTCTAGTAAAATGTTAAATAATCAAGGTGACAATGGGCATACTTGTTTCATGCCTGATCTTATTGGGAAGGATTCTAATTTATCCCCATTGCATATGATGTCTGTTAATAGTTTTAGATATATACTGTTTTAGATATATACTGTTTGTTATTTATATTCTATTCCTATACTTTCTAGTGTTTTCAATAGGAATGGATGTTGTATTTCATCAAAGGCTTTTTCAGTATCTATTGAGATAATCATGTGGCTTTTGTTGGGTTACTTGTTGTTATGGTCAGTTATGTGAATGGTTTTCCTGATGTTGAACCATCCTTGCATTCCTGGTATAACTCCCACCTGATCATAATGAATAACCCTCATAATTACTTGCTGGAGTCTCTTTGCTAGTATTCTATTTAAGATTTTTGCATCTATGTTCATTAAGGAGATTGGTCTGTAGTTTTCTTTCTCTGTTTTTTATCTACCTGGCTTTGGGCTCAGTACCATATTTGTATCATAAAAGGAGTTTGGCAGAACTCCTGCTTTACTTATTGTGTCAAATAGTTTGTATATTATTGGAATTAGTTGTTCTTCGAAGGTTTGATTGAATTCATTTGTGAATCCATATGGTCCTGGAGAGTATTTCTTAGGGAGTACTCTGATGGCTTGTTCAATATGTTTTTCTGATATGGGATTATTTAATATTCTATTTCTTCTACTGTCAACCTAGACAATTTATATTTTTGTAAATATTTATCCATCGCAACTAGATTCCTATATTTATTGCCATATAATTGCACAATATTGTTTTTAATGATTGCCTTGATTTCCTCTTCATTAGAGTTGATGTCTCCCTTTTCATCTTTAATACTGATGATTTGATTTTCTTCTTTCCTTTTTTTTAATTAGACTGACCAGTACATTCTCTATTTTATCTGTTTTTTTTCAAAGTACCAGCTTCCACTCTTATTTATTAATTTAATAGTTCTTTTACTTTCAATTTTATTGATTTATCCTTTAATTTTTATAATCTCCAATTTTGTGTTTAGTTAGGGATTTTTAATTTGTTCCTTTCTAGTTTTTTTTAATTTGCATGCCCAATTCATTGATCTTTGCCTTCTCTAATTTGTTAATATATGCATTCAAGGATATAAATTTCTCCCTGAGTACTGCCTTAGCTGGATCCCACAGAGTTTGGCCGGATATTTCATCATTGTCATTCTCTTCAATGAAATTATTGATAGTTTCTATGATTTCTTCTTTAACTGGTTTTGGAGAATCATATTATTTAATTTCCAATTAGTTTTTTATTTGCCTGTCCAGATGCCCTTACTAATTGTTATTTTTATTGCATTATGATCTGAGAAGGTAACATTTATTATTTCTGCTCTTTTGCATTTGTTTGCAATGTTTCTATTCCCTATTATATGGTCAATCTTTGTGAATGTACCATGTGCAGCTGAAAAGAAGGTGTGTTCCTTTTTGTCCCTATTCATTTTTCTCCACATATCTATTAAATTTAAATTTTCTAGGATTTATTTTTTTGGTTTGATTTATCTAAATCTTAAAAAAGAATATTTAGATCTCCCACTAGTATGGTTTTACTATCTATTTCCTTCTTGAGCTCTGCCAGTTCCTCCATTTGGAATTTGGATGCTATACCTTTTGGTGCATACACGTTGAGCACTGTTATTTCCTCATTGTATATAATGCCTTTTATCAGGATGTAATTACCTTCCCTATCTCTTTTAACCAAATCTATTTTTACTTTGGCTCTGTTAGAGACCCTGTTCAACACTCCTGCCTTCTTTTTCTCATTTGAAGCCCAAAAGATTTTGCTCCAGCCCTTCACCTTAAACCTATGTATGTCCACCCACCTCATATGTATTTCTTGTAAACAACATATGGTAAGCTTTTGATTTCTCATCCACTCTGATATTTGCTTCCATTTTATGTACAAATTCATCCCATTCACATTCAGAGTTATAATTATCTGTTGTGTATTCCCCAACATTTTGGTATCCTCTCCTAGTTTTACCCCTCCTTCTTATGCTATTTCCTTTCAAACCAGTGGTTTGTTTTAGACCAGTCCCCCTTGTCCCCTCCCTTGATTTACTTTCCTTTCCACCCCCTCCCTTATTATTCCCCTCTTTTTATTTTTTAAGGCCTAATGAATTCCCTCCCCCCTCTCCTCCTCTCCCTTTTTTGATCTCCCCAATCCCCTGCTCCCCTTCGTTGATCCCTTCTGACTTTCTCAGTAGGGTTAGATAGAATTCTATATCCCAATGGATATAGCTACTCTTCCCTCTGAGGATTAATTCCGCTGAGAGTATGGTTTAAATATTTTCTCTTAATGTTCTATTCTTCTCCTTTTTATAATAATATTGATCCCTCCCCTTCCCATGCTCTCTTTGTGTGGTATAGAATATCCTATTTTTCTTATTCATTCAAGTTTCTCTTGATGCCATCTTCTATTCACCCTCCCTCTTTTTTCCCTGCCCCATCTCATCTTAGACCATTTAGTGCTCCAACTTCTCCCTATGAATAACTTTTCTAATTACTATAATAGTGAATACAGTTTTTGAAAATTACACATAACATTTCTCCATATAGGAATACAAATAATTTGATCTTATGAAGGCCCTTAAAGGGGTAATTTAAGTATAAGAATTTTCTTTCTTTCTCCTGTTTCTTATTTACCTTTTCATGTTTCTCTTGGGTTTTGTGGTTGGATATCGAACTTTCTATTTAGTCCTGGTCTTTTCTGTGCAAATACTTTAAATCTTCTATCTTGTTGAATGCCCATACTTTCCCCTGGAAGTCTATAGTCAGTTTTGATGGGTAGGTGGTCCTTAGTTGTAGAACCAATTCTCTTGCCTTCCTGAATAGCATATCCCAAGCCTTGTAGTCTTTTAGTGTGGAGGGTTCCAGGTCCTGTGTGATACTGGTTGGTGCCACTTGATATCTGAATTTTCTCTTTCTGGCTTCTTGTAATAATTTTTCTTTTAGTTGGAAGCTCTTGAATTTGGCTATTATATTCCTGGGGGTTGTCTTTTCAGGGTCTATTGTAGAGGGTGATGTACAAATCCTTTCAATGTCTATATTGCCCTTTTGTTGTATAACTTCAGGGCAGTTTTGCTTAATAATTTGTTTCAGTATGGAGTCCAAATTTCTATTAATTTCTGTTTTTTCATGAAGACCAATGATTCTCAAATTGTCTCTTCTAGACCTGTTTTCTTGATCTGTCTGTTTCTCAGTGAGGTATTTCATGTCTCCTTCTATTTTATCAATCATTTGACTATGCTTTATTTGTTCTTGCTGTCTTGAGAGATCATTGGCTTCTGATTGCCCAATTCTAGCCTTTACAGTTTGGATTTCATTTTCAATCTGGTCTGTCTGGTTCTTCAAGGCTTCCAGCTGGTCATTTCTGGTCTTCAGTTCGCTTATCAATTCATTTGATTTCTGAGCTTCACTTTCCAAATTGTGAAATTCTGCTTTTTAAACTGTTATTTTCTTTTCAGACCTCTTCCATCTTTCTCATAATCTCAGATTTGAACTTTTCAAGATTTTGTGACCCATTTTCATTTGTTTTGCAAAGGTTTGGATGTCTTTAATTGTTTGTCCTCTGTTTTCTGAGGTTTTTTCTTTGCAGAAGTTAACAAGTGTTTCAACTTTTTTCTTGGTCTTCTTGTTTATTTCTTCATTGGCCTTGATTGGCATCATTATGTTTTATCTCCCAGAAGGCTGAGTAAAGCAATTTGATTATCTTTGTATGGAGTTAGGGAGCAGTTTTTTTTTACCTGAGGCTACTTTGTGAGTCTCTTGGCTTCTTTGGGCACCCTCCTGAGCTCTCTGATCTAGCTGTTTTAAGGGTCTAGCCCCCGTGGTCCTAGCTGGCAGCCCAGAGCCTGGAACCTGACCCACACTTGCTCCTCCATCTGAGATTTTCTGAGTACACTGGGCACTGCTGCTGCCTCTCTGAGTCCCAATCCAGTGTCCAAGGTCTGAGTTCTCCATCCACCTGGGATCCCAGGTCCTTCTGCTCTCAGGGGCAAACTCCCAGTAGTGCCAGTCAGCTGCCCAGAGGCTTGACTTTGTGCCCCAGCTCACTCTAACTCTGGAGTGCAGCCTCTGATTCTGGTACTGTAAGTGGGGTAGGGGAGGGGTGATCTGCTCATGTTTTTATGGGAGCTTTCCCCCCCCCCTTATAGTGTGGAAGTGCCCAAATCCCATGTACCTTCAATACTGTGCCCTATTGTGGGGTCCTTTCTTTAATCTGGATTTTGTTTTTTTGTCCTCTGGTTGTACTCTATATCCATTGGTAAGGCAAGAAAGTCACCCTGCCTCTACTCTGCCACCATCTTAATCCTGAAGCCCCACTCCTAACACTTTTGCATGACTTTCTTTGCTAGGAATTTTCTCCTTGAATGGAGCTGCAAATGGCCCCTCTGAGATGGTTGCCTTGTTTTCCTACTTTCCTACTTCTTCTTTGGAGCCAGCACAATAAATCAGATCTCTCAACTATCTCATAACAGCCCTTCAAGTGTTTAGAGACAGTGCCCTTATTGCACCTGGAGTTTCTATTATATTGGCTAAATATTCTCACTTCTTTCAACTCTTTCAACTGCATCTGATAGGGCAAGGCCTCCAATCTTCCCAGCATCCTCATTGACTTCCTCTGGACCTTTCAGATCTATGGAGAAGGAAGAATTTATGGCCAAACAAGGAAAAGACAACATTACAAGATGTGACATGAATAATTTTGACTATATTAAATTCAGAATTCTTTGTACAAATAAAACCAGCATAACCAAATTAGAAGGGAAACAACAAAATAGGGGGAAATTTTTCATAAAAATTTCTCTTCTAAAGATCTCATTTCTTAAATATGTAGAGAACTAAGACAAATTTATAAAAATACAAGTCATTCATTAATTAACAAATAGTTAAATGATAGGATCAAGCAGTTTTCAAAGCAAGAAATCAAAACTATCAATAATCATGAAAAAAACTTTCTAAGTCCCTCTTCATTAAAGAAATGCATATTTAAAAAATTCTGAGGTACCACCTCACAAATATCAGACTGGCCAGTATGACAGTAAAGTGATAAATGTTGTCAGGGATATGGCAAAACTGGTATACTAATGCATTGTTGGTAGAGCTGTGAACTGATCCAATCATTCTAAAGTGTAATTTCAAACCATGCCCTAAGGGCTACAAAACTGCACATACCTCTGATCCAGTAAAACAACTTCTAGATATATATCCTAAAGAGATGTAAAATAAAAGGGAGCAGAGAAGTATTTACTTGTACAAAAATATTTAAAGCAGTTCTTTCTGTGGTAAAGAATTGGAAAATGAGGGGTTGTCCATCAATTGGAAAATGGCTATACATATTGTGATATATGATGGCGATGAAATACTCTTGTGCTTGCTGTAAGAAATGATGAACAGGATGATTTCAGAAAAAGCTGGAAAGACCTACAAGAACTGATGCAGAGTGAAATAAGCAGAACTCGGAAAACATTGTACACAGTATCAACAATATTATATACTGGCCAGTTGTAGAAGACTTAGCTATTCTAAGCAGTACATTCATCCAGGACAACTCTGAAGGATTTACAACAAAGAATACTATCTACCTCCAGAAAAATAATTCATGGAGTTAGAATGCAGATCAAAATATACCATCTTTCACTTAATTTTTTTTTGGATTGGGATTTTGGTTTTATAAGAGTATTCTTTTACTAAAATGAGCAATATGGATACATATTTTGCATGACAACATATGTATAACTCAGATTAAATTGCTTATCATCTCTAGGAAGAGGAAGGGAAGGTAGAAAGGGAGGTAGACAATTTGGATCTTATAAATCCCAAAAAGGGATGTGAAAACTTGTCATTATATGTAATAGGGAAAATAAAATATCTTTAAAAACTAAAAAAAGAAAAATATATTGTCAAGTAAATTTTCTTCTCTCTGATTATTTACCACCCAAAATGAGTTTAACCCATGAAATAACTGTTAAGAATGAAAACATTCATTCCTCAAGATTACTGGCTACTGATCTGCTCAGCAAAGGAAGGCAACCAGAGACTCATAGTGCAATTTCAGTCCTACCAAAGATGAACAGGTCTCTACAGATATATGCTTTTGGGGTTAGCCGCCATTGCCTCTGATAGAGGGTGGGAGATTGGCAACCCCTTTTAGGTAAAAGAGGGGCTGTTTCTTTCAGAATGAGTCCATTCTCTTGATTTTTAGTCTACAATTATCTTTTGGGCAGCCCTAGACCTTACAGACCAATTAAGAATTCTGTGTGTCATCTTAGGAAAGTGTGTATCTCTTAGCAAAGATCCAAAGTGCACTATTCAGTGTAGCAGAAGATTCCTCAGGCCAGTAAATCAGAGGTTGCCCAATCATCTCTCATACACTCACAAAGAAATTTACCTGATTATAATTCACTGATATCCAGACAAAAGGTGCAATTGGGATCACAGATTGATATATTTAGAGTTAGAAGGGAACCTAGAGACCATCAATAAGAAGTGTTACATTTTATTGATGAGGAAATTGAGGCACAGAAAGGTTAAGATACTTGCCCAGAATCACACAAATAGCAAGTGTCTGAGCCAGTATTTTAACTCAAGTCTTCCTGATTGCAAAGTTAGCATGCTATGGGGAAAGCAGTTCTTATTCTGAGGATTTACCACCTAAAGAATTACAAAGGCATCTCAATGAAGTTAAAGAGGTTTATTAGGGAGATTGATGGTGTAAAGGTTAAATTTAGTGATTGAAAGAAAATTATGTGAAATCAAATGATTACTAAAGTTATTATATGTCAAGTCAAAAGTTTATTTACCAAAATAGAGGGGGAAACAATAAAGTAGAGAAATGTGAAAGTTAGAGAAAATACCTATAGTAGTCCTCAGCCAGGAGGGCCAGTAGAGAGTAACTACGAGGCCTTTTCTAAGATGGAAGCTAGTCTCTTAGGAAACTAGGAAAGGAGTCAACCTTTTTCATTCACCCAATGAAATAGTCCAAGAGTCAGAATCTAAGTTGAAGCCACAAATCACACTGCAGTCTCCAGTGAAGTTCCCTTGAAGACTATCTCTAGGAGACACTCTCTACCAGATTCAACTTCAAGAGGCTGCCCAAGTCCAAGGATTTCATGACTTTTATAGTGGTTTCCTGTTCCTGCTCCTCTTCACAGGGACCAATCATAGTTTCCAAATTGTCCAGCCCTGCCAAGGGGACAGTGTCAGTGGAATTGACTGGTCACCTCTAAAGATGTTAATTCTCTTCCTAGGATTCACACATTTCTGAATTGTCACCTAGTTTGAATTCACATGTTTCTGCGTTATCACCCAGTTTAGCACAGTGGGTTGCAGATTTTCCCCTACTTAAGCTTAGGTAGGGGTGTCTTCCTTTTGGAGGTGAAACTCCTGTATTAAAAGTTTGCCTTACTTTAAGGGTTAAGTATGACTATATTTGCTTTTGTTGATTAATTCAAAAGTAGACAATGGAGAGTTAATCCTGTCCTTACAATCTAATGAGATACTAAGTAGGGGGTACTTAAGTTATTGTTAACCGAAGTTTTAACTTCAACTAGGCAAAGAGAATAAAGTATTCCATTTTCACAAGTGTATATTCAGAATAGACAAAGAGAACCAAGAATTTCCTTTCATAATGGCCAGGAGCCAGCACTACAGTGGGAGTCAGCCTACATAAAGTAATAAAAAGGGGAGCTTTTCTTGGTTTTATAGGAGAGCTATACTTGATAAACAAGGGGGCAGGAGATATGTGACTTACATGTGACTTTTGAAGGGGATGACTGGAGGTGGTGACTTCTGTGACTTTGGGAAGGGCTTGAGTTTGATGTATGTCCTCAAAGAAGGGTAACTGGAAGATGGGGGAGGTCTGAGGTTGGCATTGTGAATGGCAAGGGAGGGTGACTTTTGGGAAGAGCTGAAGATTGGAGAAGCTAGTTATCAGGAGATATGCGGACCTCAGGAAGGTAGAACACAATTGCCATCTTTATCCTTTTTTCAGTGGTCATCAAAGATGGCATTCTCCAGCCAGACTTTTTAGGATAATCTCCATTTTCCCCCTGAAACTTCTGAGTTTTCTGTGTCATGCTACATTCCCCTCCTTTTTTTTCTCGGTTCTACTACAAGTGCTCTACTTACTGTTCCATCTGTCTTTCAGATATGTGCCAGTCTGTGATATAGCTATTTAGATTCCTTTTGACCTCATTAAGGATATGCTATAAGCCTGATTCCTGCTCTGATTCAGTCAATTCTAATAGTGAAGTTTCAATATTAAAATGCAATGAGATATACACAGTATGTCTGACATTTAACAAACAGAGATTTCCTTAAAAATAACACGGAAAGGATATAACACTGATTCAGAAGGGCACTGTTTCCTCACCTCTGATGTCTTCATCCCAAATCAGAAGTTTGGTCCAGTCTTGAAGAAGGAACTCCTGAGTCCTTGTGACCTAGATTTTCTATTCAGAAGAATAAGGAGCTATGTTCATGGTTGAAAACTTAGTCCCCTGGATTAATTATGTCTTGAGGATGGTTTTGGTATTTTATTAAGAAAAAAAAAACTAGTCTACATGATGATGATGATATTATTCCTATGAATGTCTGGCATGTTATGTTGAACCAAAAGCTAGCTGCTTGCCCAGGGCTACAGACAGACCCTGAGCCTTAGTAAATTAGCAACAGCAGCAGTAACAGTAGTAACAGCTGCTGTAACAGTTTTTGTGTTGTATATTAGTTGTGATAATAGTGGTGATAAGATTCCAAGATGGCAGTCATAGGAAGGAGTATAGCCAACTTCTACTCCCCTTCTAAATTTAATTCCTCCAGTTATGTGATTGTTGTCTTCTGCATTAGAATGTAACTCCTAGAAAGCACGGGAATTGTTCATTGCTTTTCTGTTTCCCCATTCCTGACACTAGTGCCTGGATCATAGTAAATGTTTAAGCAAAGATTTTAGATTAACTGACTGCTATTTGCTCATCCCATAATCATTCTCCTTGGTATGAGGGTGTTTAAAGAATAGTCATATTTTTCTATTGAAGGGCCATTTCAAAGTCTTTGCAGGATGTTATAATCTATAGGTTCTCTCCACTGATACAGCCATTGAGAATATAAGAATTTAAAATTAGGTATTTACACTAATATGAGAATTTGAAAGTAATATTGTGGTTGCTGATTTAGAAATATTATAGCATAAGTCAAAATGACTTTAGTAGCTTTTTTTACAAAAAGATGGAAAGAGTGAACATGGGAAAATGTAGCAAAAGAGAGAGATTTAGCAAACCTACCAGCCTTCCCTGGTGAATTGAGGCTCAGTATCGCAGGGCTTCCCCACATGATTTCCTGGTAATTTCTCAGTCATAAGTCTGGTGGTATCTTCAGCTAGATTTTACCAATGCAGCCTCTTCCAAGAAAGGAGAGTCTCTTCAGATCCAATCTCTCCAGAAGCCAGGAAAGGAAAGACAGCTACACACCAAGCAAACCAATTCAGAGTCTCTGAAGAAGAAGTCTAAGGAGTAGTCCTCCAAAGCAGAATTCCAAGAACCAAAGTCCCAAGTCAAAGCTGAAGTCCCAGTTCAAAGCCACCTTCAAGAGGCAAGTCACCAGGACTTCTGGGTTAAGATGGCTGCAGAGTAGAAGCAGGGCATTTTGTTTTCCTAACCAACACATACAGCATACCTCCAAAGGACAGAAAAACCAAATTCAGATGAAAAAAGGGACCTCACAATAGGATGCAGAATCAAAGATATGTGAGATTTGGGCATTTCCATACTATAAGGAATAGCTCCCATCAAAATGTAAGCAGATCAACCCTCCCCCACCCCACCCACAGTACCAGAGTCAGAGGCTGAGAACCAGAGTTAGAGTGAGCCAGGGCAAAAAATCTAGCTTCTTGGCAGCAAACTAGGTTTACCAGGAGCTTGCCCCTGAGAGCAGCAAGACTTGAGACTCCAGGAGGCTAGAGAGCACAGACCTTAAGCATTGGAGCGTGGATGAGAGAGGCTGAGGACAGTGAAATCAACTCAGTATGCTGAGACTCAGGGGAAAACCCCAGGTGGAGGAGCAAGTCTAGGCCAATTTCCGGGCTCTGAACAGCTGACTAGGCCCACAAAGGCTTAACACAGAAATCAGGTAGACTAGAAACCCCAGGAGGCTGGGGAATGCAGACCTTGGGCACAGGAGTGAGGCTGAGAGGGGCCACAGACAGCAGAGGTCTAGCATAACAGACAGTGGAAGCCAGGAGACTCACAAAGTAGCCTCAGGCAAAAACTGCTCCTTAGCTCCATACAAAGAGAGTCTGCTTGCCTAACTGAGACTTCTGTCTGAGAAAGCATGATGATGTCAATCAGGGCCCGCCCAAAAAATAACCACCAAAAAGACCAAGAAAAAAGCACTAACACTTGATAACTTTTGCAAAGGAAAAATTCAGAAAAAAAGAGGACAAACAATTAAAGAAATACAAACCTTCCCCAATAAATGAAAATTGGTCACAAGCTCTTGAAGAGTTCAAATCTGAGATCCTGAGAAAGATGGAAGACATCTGGCAAGAAAATAACAATTTAAAAGGCAGGATTTCACAATTGGAAATTGAGGTTCAGAAATCAAATGAAATGATACACAAACTGAAGATCAGCAACGATCAGCTGGGAGCCATGAAGAGCAAGATAGACCAGACTGAAAAGGAAAACCAAAAGATTATAGCTGAAAACCAGTCTTTAAGGCTAGAATTGGGCAAGTAGAAGCCAATGATCTCACAAGACAGCAAGAATTAATAAAGCAAAGTCAAAAGACTGACAAAATAGAAGTAAACATGAAATATCTGAATGTGAAAATGATAGATCAAGAAAACAGGTCTAGAAGAGACAATGTAAGAATTATCAGTCTTCCAGAAAAATCGGAGACAAATAGAAATCTAGATATCATACTACAAGAAATTATCCAAGAAAACTCCCCCAATGTAATTGAAAAAGAGGGCATAATAGACATTGAAAGAGCCCATAGAACACCCTCTATACCAAATCCTCAAAAGACGACCCTTAGGAATGTAATGGCCAAATTCAAAAACTCCGAAGTTAAGGAGAAAATATTACAAGAAGTCAGAAAGAGACAATTCACATATCAAGGAATACCAATCAGGATTACACAGAATCTGGCAGCCTCCACACTATAAGACCTCAAGGCTCTGAACATGATATTCAGAAAGACAAGAGAGTTGGGTCTACAACCAAGGATCACCTACCCAACAAAACTGACTATATACTCCCAGGAGAATGATTGGGCATTCAACAAAATAGATTTCCAAGTATTTGCACAGAAAAGACCAGAACTAAACAGAAAGTTTGATATCTAACCACAAAAAATAAGAGAAACATGAGAAGGTAAATAAGAAAGAGAGGGGAAAGAAAGAAAACTCTTATCTTTAAATTTCCTTCTTCAAGGGCTTCAATAAGATCAAATTATTTGTATTCCTATATGGAGAAATATTATGTGCAATTCTAAAAAATTGTAATCCCTAGTATAGCAATTAGAAGAATTAGTCATAAAGAGAGGTTGGAGTACTAAATGGTCTAAGATGATATGGGTGGGGGGAAATGGGGGAGGAATAGAAGATGACACCAAGAAAAAATTGAAGGAATAAGAAAAATAGTATAATCTATACCACACAAAGAGGGCATGGGAAGAGGAGGGGATGAATACCATTATAAGAAGGAGAGAAAGAGAATGTTAATAGGAAATACTTAAAACTTACTCTCAGTGGAATTAATCCTGAGAGGGAAGAGTATCAAGATCTATTAGGATATCAAATTCTATCTAACCCTATAGATAAAGTCAGAAAGGATAAACCAAGGGAGCAGTGGGGTGGGGATTTCTTAAAGGGAGGGAAAGACAGGGGGAAGGGAATTCACTAGGCCTTAAAAATAGTAAGAGGGGAAGGGAGAGGGTGAAAAGGGTAGTAAACCAAGGAAGGGGACAAGGCAGACCAAATAAATCACTGGTTTAAAAGGAAATAGCATAAGAAGAAGAGATAGAACTGGGAGAGGATACGAAAATGTTAGGGAATACACAGCAGATAATTATAACTCTGAATGTGAATGGGATGAACTCAATCAAAAAACAGAAGCAAACAGGAGAGTGGATAAGAAAATAAAATTCTACCATATGTTGTCTAAAAGAAACAAACACGAGACAGGTGGACATAGACAGAGTTAAGGTCAATGGCTGGAGTAAATCTTATGGGCTTCAACTAAGCAAAAGAAGACAGGAATGACAATCATGATTTCTGATAAAGCCAAAGTAAAAATATATATGATTAAAAGGGATAGAGAAAGTAATTACATCCTGATAAAAGGGAGTATAGACAATGAGGAAATAAAAGTACTCAACATGTATGCATCAAATGGTATCATATCCTGTTTTCTAAAGGAGAAACTGGCAGAGCTTATGGAGGAAGATATAGTAAAACTATACTAGTGGGAGACTTGAATATTCTTCTATCAAATCTAGATAAATAAAACCAAAAAATAAATAAGAAAGTGGTAAGAAAGGTGAATGAAATCCTAGAAAAATTAGAGATAATAGATATGTGGAGAAAAATAAATAGGAACAAAAAGGAAGACACCTTCTTTTCAGCTGCACATAGTACATTCACAAAGATTGACCATGTACTAGAGAATAGAAACATGGTAAAGAAATGCAAAGGAGCAGAAATAATAAATGTAACCTTTTCAGATCATAATGCAATAAAAATAATAATTAGTAAGGGCACATGGACAGGCAAATCAAAAATTAATTGGAAAATAAATATGATCCTTCAAAATGACACAGTTAAAGAAGAAAGCATAGAAACAATTAATAATTTCATCAAGAGAATGACATTGATGAGACATCCTACCAAAATCTGTGGGATACAGCTAAAGCAGTATACAGGGGGAAATTTATATCGAGTGCATATATTAACAAATTAGAGAGGGCAAAGTTCAATGAACTGGGCATGCTAATTAAAAAACTAGAAAGGGATCAAATTAAAAATCCTCAGTTAAAAACTAAATTAGAGATAAAAATCAAAGGAGAAATCAAGAAAATGGAAAGTAAAAGAACTATTGAATTAATGAATGAGACTAGAAGCTGGTACTTTGAAAAATAAAGAAAATTGACAAAGTACTTCTGAATTTAATTTAAAAAAGGAAAGAAGAAAACTAAATTAACAGTATCAAAGATGAAAAGGGAAACCTCACCTCAAATGAAGAGGAAATCAAGGCAATCATTAAAAACTATTTTGCCCAATTGTATGGCAATATATAAAGCAAACTAGGTGATGTGGATGAATATTTACAAAAATAATAAATTGCCTAGATTAACTGCAGAAGAAATAGAATACTTAAATAATCCCATATCAGAAAAAGATATTGAACAAGCCATCAAAGAACTGCCTAAGAAAAAATTCTCAGGACGAGATGGATTCAGAAGTGAATTCTATCAAACATGCAAAGAACAAATAATCTCAATACTATACATACTATTTGATATAATAAGCAAAGAAGGAGTCCTACCAAACTCCTTTTATGACACAAATATGGTACTGATCCCAAAGCCAGGTAGATGAAAAACATAGAAAGAAAAATACAGACCAATCTCCCTAATGAACATAGACGCAAAAATCTTAAACAGAATAATAGCAAAAAGAATCCAGCAATTGTTCATGAGGGTTAATCATTATGATCATTTGGGATTCATTTCAGGAATGCAAGGATGGTTCAACATTAGGAAAACCATTCACATAATTGACCATATCAACAAAGAAACCAACAAAAACCACATGATTATCTCAAGAGATGCTGAAAAGGCCTTTGACAAAATACAACACCCATTCCTACTGAAAACACTAGAAAGTTTAGGAATAGAAGGATCTTTCCTAAAAATAATAAACAGTATTTATCTAAAACCATCAACAGGTATCATATGCAATGGGGATAGAAGCTTTCCCTATAACATCAGGTTTGAAACAAGGATACCCATTGTCACCTCAATTATTTAAGATTGTACTAGAAGCACTAGCAGTAGCAATTAGAGAAGAAAAAGAAATTGAAGGTATTAAAATAGGCAATGAGGAGACTAAGCTATCACTCTTAGCAGATGATATGATAATCTACTTAAAAAATCTTAAGGAATCAGCTAAAAAGCTCGTAGAAATAATCAACAACTTTAGCAGAGTTGCAGAATACAAAATAAATGCATATAAATCATCAGCATTTCTATATATTTACAACACATCACAGCAGCAAGAGCTTGAAAGAGAAATTCCATTTAAAATCACCCTAGACAATATAAAATACTTAGGAATCTATCTGCCAAGATAAACACAGGAATTATATTAACACAACTACAAAACCCTTTCCACACAATTAAAACTAGATCTAAACAATTGGAAAACATTGACAGCTCATGGGTAGGAGAAGCTAACATAAAAAAATGACCATTCTACCCAAATTAATTTACTTATTTAGTGCTTTACCTATCAAAGTACCAAACATCTTTTTTTTAATAAATTAGAAAAAAATTTAACAAAGTTCATTTGGAAGAACAAAAGACCAAGAATATCAAGGGAAATAATGAAAAAAAATATGAAGGAACATGGCCTATCAGTACCAGATCTTAAACTGTACTATAAAGTATTAGTCATCAAAATAACATGGTACTGGAGAAGAAACAGAATTGAGGATCAATGGAATACACTAGGGGTAAGGAACCTCAGCAAGACAGTCTCTGATAAACCCACTATTTGACAAAAACTGCTGGGAAAATTGGAAAACAATATGGGATATATTGGGTCTAGATCAACATCTCACACCCTATACCAAGATAAAGTCAGAATGGGTGCATGATTTGAATATAAAGAAGGAAACTATAAGTAAATTAGGTGAGCACAGAATAGTATACTTGTGAGATCTCTGGGAAAGGACAGATTTTAAAACCAAGCAAGGGTTAGAAAAAATCACACAATGTAAAATAAATAAATTAGACTATATTAAATTTAAAAGGTTTTGTACAGACAAAACCAATGATACCAAAATTAGAAGGGAAACAACAAATTGGGAAAAAACATTAATAACAAAAAACTCAGATAAAGTTCTAATTACTCAAATATACAAAGAGTTAAATCAATTATACAAAAAAAATCAAGCTATCCCCCAATAGATAAATGGGCAAGGGACATAAATAGATTATTTTGAGATAAAGAAATCAAAAGTATCAATAAGCACATGAGAAAGTGTTCTAAATCTCTAATATTTAGAGAAATGCAAATCAAAACAACTCTGAGGTATCACCTTACACCTAGCAGATTGGCTAAAATGACAGCAGGGGAGAGTAATAAATATTGAAGGGGATGTGTCAAAATTGGGCCATTAAAGCATTGCTGGTGGAATTGTGAACTGATCCAAACATTCTGGATGGCAATTTGGAACTATGCCCAAAGAGTGCTAAAAGATTGCTTGTCCTTTCATCCAGACATACCATTGTTGGGTTTGTACCACAAAGAAATCATAGGGAAAAAGACATGTACAAAAATATTTATAGCCACACTCTTTGTGGTGGCAAAAAACTGGAAAACCAGGGAATGCCCTTCAATTGGGGAATGGGTGGAGAAATTGTGGTATATTCTGGGGATTGAATACTTCTGTGCTTAAAGGAATAATAAACTGGAGGAAATCCATGTGAACTGGAATGACTTCCAGGAATTGATGCAGAGTGAAAGGAGCAGATCCAGGAGAACATTGTACACAGATACTGATACGCTGTGTTACAATCGAACATAAAGGACTTCTCTATTATTTGTAATGCAAGAATCCAGAGCAAGGCTGAGGGACTTATGAGAAATAAAACTAGCCACATTCAGAGGAAGAACTGTGGGAGGAGAAACACAGAAAAAAAACAATTTCTTGAAAACATGGGCTGATGGGGATATTATTAGGCATGTAAACACTAAACAAGAACTCTAGTCCAACTATCGAAAATATGGAATTAGGTATTAATCAATGATAAATGTACAACCAAGTTGAATAGTGTGTTGTCTAAGGGGGTTTAGGTGGGGTTTGGAGGAGAGGGAAAGAACATGAAACATGTAACTATGGGAAAATATTCAAAAGAAATAAAAAAAGAAGCAAGTCAGCAGCTGAAGATCCATGGACAGAATGTTCATGACTTTTTATAGTCCTTTTTCTATGTTACTTCCTTTCTCTTCTTGTCTCTTCCTCCATTTTACAGGGAAACAATTTTGGTCTTTCAATTTGCTTAGCACTGCCTCAAGGGTGGTCAGTTGTTTCTGGAGTTGTCACCCTCTTTAACAAGTGACTTGAGAACATTCTTACTTAGTGTTGAGTAGGGGTGCTTAAGTTTTTGATTGATTAGCTTAAAGATTGCTGATTGATGGACAGAGAAATTTTGATTTATTCTTCACAGAAAATTGGATCTGATCTATCTCAAAATGGATAGAACACAAAAAAGCTTTTGTGGAAATTTACAAACAGAGCCAGTGTACTACCAAGTGGGTGAGTTAATTAAAGATAAAAGGAAGTAAAAGGGCACCAAGAATATAGAACAACGTGTTTTTAAAGTTCAGAAGGGAAAAGGATTCCTAGAGCAGAGGATTGTAAGGAAGGAAAAGATCTGAATATTAGATCCAGGATTTAGAACTAGAAGGATATTTATCGATTATCTGATTGATAATCCAGTTCTTTTTGCAGAAGGGAAAAGTGAAACTCAGAGAGAAGTAATGACTTATCCATTGTCACATAGAAACCATCTCAGGATTCAAAACTATTTACTATTTGGATCTATTTATGGATCTATTTACTATTAGTTAACTCATATTGTTGTGGGAGAACATTAGGGTGAAACCCTAGGTTTGGGACAGGCTCCCTTTGCAATGATGCAAAACTCAAAAACGTAGCTTAAAAATAAAATAGGAATTTATTAATTTTTGAATAATTTTGAATGACCGGAATACAGGTGCAAGAGTAGACACTGCCTCCCTGAGGAGATGGGGTCTGGGGTTTTTATGCCCCTTTGACAACAGGGATTACAGGATAACAAAGGGGGATGGGGCGAATCAGGAATGAAGTAATCCATTGGTTTGTGTGGTTTTAAGGGATGATCTGTAGAATTCATGTGGAACTGGGAGGTGCATATTCAATTGAAGATCTAATGGAAAGTCCAGGAAGAATGTTATCAGAAAGCAATTTCCTGTGTCCCTTTGGACCTGGAACACTTTTGGAGTTTGAGGTGTCTAGGAGGAAACCTGTACTCCACCACCATCCCCCCCCAATATCATTCCCACCTCTTTAAATTCTAGGGGAGAGATGATGGTCCATATTCTATAGCTTCTTCAAAGCTGCTAATGGGTGTAGAGCTGTCTCTGAGAGAGGGAGAGAGGGGGAGTTGAACTGTGGGTACAGGGGGCCTTAGGACATGTCCTCAGGGAATACCTGGGTCCTAGTAGCTGGAGACCTGAAGGCTTGGCCAGGCAACTATTTTCCCTAATTGGCAAAGGGAGCACAAGGGTGATGGTCACTCCCTAAGGCAAAAGTGTAGAAGCCAGGGTTGGGGCAAAAATTGGAGCAACAGATATAAATGGAAATATCAATGGAAACATATAGCTTTCATACTACTAAAACAGAATAGAACTCCTCTGAAATCTTAAACAATTTTTAAAACTGAATTCCCTTTACATTCACTTTACTTAGTTTCACAAATACATTCCAGAATGATTTGTGATTTTTGAAAACCATTTGGGTGAATGAAAAAGAAACTCCTCCTTTCTAATCAATCAATAATAATAAGTATTTATGCTGGGCTTGTGCTAAGTTCATATTCCAATAGGAGAAAACACATGAATCTATATCTATATGTATATATAATATATAACATATATACAAAAGAAAGTGACGGTAGTTTTGGGAGAGAGTGTATTAAAGTCATGAGTGGGAGGAGGTCAAGAGAAGCTTTATGTAGAATGTGTGTCTAAATAGTCCAAAAGGAAGGCAGGGACTCTTAGAGACAGATGGGAGGGACCAATGAATTACAAGAATGTGGGACAGGTAGAGAAATGACACTGATAAGGGAGATAGAATGTCAGTATATGAGGAAGCATACTAAGTTTGGATTATACAGAGTTTAAGGAGGAAAATATAATGTCAAAAACTTATAGTACTGTTATAAATTTCAATTTATTTAAAAAACTTAAAAAATTTCAAACAGGAACTTATATTTTATCCTAAAGACAAAAGAGAGCCATTGGAGTACCTTACCGAGTGAGAGGGTGAAATTTATGACTCCATAAAGACTAAACTGGAGTGAGGAGAGACTCTAACAAGAAAAACAAATAAGGCTATCTCAGTAGTCTAGATGAGAAGTAATAAGGCCTAAATTTAAGTGATGGCTGTCTGACTAGGGAATGGGATACATAAGATGAAGATTTTATGGAGATAGAAATGAAAAGATTTGACAATGGATTAGATATTTGGGGGAAAGATATATATATATAATTTTTAGTTCCAATTTACCTTTATATTTATTAAGGATTACGTTTTCTTCAATCATTTCAGTGGAAGGGAGGATACCTCTCCTAATTTTTCTCTGTGGTTAACCTTGACTGAAATAAAACCACTCTAAATAAAATTCTTCAATTACTGTGTTTATTACTGCCTTTAAGCAATGTGTTCTCCTAGAGAGAGAGTTCATTTGGAATCAACATTTTTAGTTCAAATTCTACTTTTCTCACCTATTACGTGTGTGGCATTAGAAATCCTTTAACCTTTCTGCATCTCTGTTATCTTCATATGACAAAGAAGGCCACTGGGCTACATATACCTTTAGCCCAAATCTATGAACTTATGAACTTGGACTTCCCCTTTATCAGATATTGGATTTCTGTTTTGAGATGACCTCTACTTCTCTTCTCCACTTTTAAATTTTGTATTTGTTTAAGTTCTTCTTAAATATTTAATCATTTAATTACTATGTTCCTTTGAAGAATTGTTGGAAACTAGCTTATATTTTTTTAAGAAGGAAAAATTGTTTTAAATATTTGTCTTTTTGTCTTGGAGCCTTGGTTGCTCTTGTAAGGCCTCCTTTAAACGGATAGTCTTTCATTAACTTTTCAGGAAATGGCTGCTTTTATTTAAACATTTTAAAGTTATTATTTATTTATTTTTAATATTTGTTTATAAATTTTGAGTTCCCAAATTCTCTCTCCTACCTTTTGAGAAGGTAAGTAGTACGATATCAATTATTAAAATGAAATGTTGCAAAACATTCCATATTAATCACATTACAAAAAAAGGAAGAAAAATGAAGGAAGTGAGAAATTTACACTTCAATTTGTATTTGGAGTCCATCAGTTCTACCTCTGGAATTGGAGAACATTTTTTCAACTTGAGTCCTTTAGAATTGTCTTGGATCACTGCATAGATCAGAGTGGTCCAGTCTTTCACAGTTGATCAGCATTATAACACTAATGTAATTGTGTACAATGATCTTTTAGTTCTCATTTCACTTTGCTTTGGTTCATAAAGGTCTTGCCAAGTTTCTCTGAAACTATTCTACTCAAATTATCCCACAGCACAATAATGTATTCCATCACAATCAAATGCCACAACTCCTTTAGCCATTCCCCTCTTAATAAGTATCCCTTCTATTTCCAGTTCCTTATTTTTAAAAAAATAAGAATTGCTATAAATATTTTCATACATATAGGTACTTTACTTTTTTCTTTGATTTCCTTAAAATGAATACCTAGTTGTGGTAACTCTTGGTCAAAGGGATTGCACAGTTTTATAGCCTTAGATCTAGTTCTCCAGAATGGTGGGATAAGCTCATTGCTCCATCAGCAGTTCATTGGAAACCTATTTTGCCCTTTCTCCTCCAGAATTTTTCATTTTTCATGAATGCGAGGTGATTTCTAAAACCTTAGAATTGTTTTAACTTCTAATCAATAGTGATTTAGAGCATTTTTTTCCAAATAACTATAGATATCTTTAATTTTTTCTGAAAACTGTCCATTTATATCCTTTCCCCATTCATGAAATAGAGAATGATTCTTATTTTTATAAATTTGATTCAGTTCTATATATATATATATATATATATATATATATATATTTGAGAAATGAGGTCTTCATAATAAAAGCTTACAAAAATTATTTGATGTTACTTTACTGTCTATTTATAAAAAAAGTAGTTTCCTTGATCACCCCCTTTAATTAGTTTTATTTTGCTTTTACTTTGAGTTTATTATTACTACCCTTGTTTTTTTGAAAATTTCAGCTGAAACAAATTAGAGTCTGTTCCTGTTCTTTTTTTTTTTTACTCAGTGTGTATCTTTCTGTTTCAAGTGTTTCTTTTGTAAATAACATTGCCAGTTTTCAATTCTCAATCCATTGTGCTATACAATTTCATTTAATGGGTAAGTTTATTCCATTCACATTCAGTTCTGATTACTAACTGTGCATTTCCCTCCATTCCATTTTCTTCTATTTCTTCTTTTCTCTTTTTATCCTTTTGCTCCTTAAGAATCTATTTTGTTTCTTGCCACTCCCCTTCTTAATTTACCTTCTTTTTTATCACTCCATCCCTTTCTTTTAACCCCTTCTCTTATCTAAATCCCTGTCAATTCAGCTACATTATTATATACACCTCAGTATGTATTTATATTCTTCCTTCTTTGAGCCAGTTTAGAGTAAGGTTCAAACATTGCCTGTCGCCCCATCCACTATAAAAGTTCTACCTTGTATCTTCTTTTATGTGAGAAAATTTCCCCATTCTATCTCTCCTTTCCCCCTTCTTCTAGTGCATCCCTCCTTATTAGATCTCCATTGTTTTGTTTTGTATATTTAGAGACCCTTCCAACATAAATAACTCACTTCCATGCCCTCTGTCTCTGTAGATTCCTTGTAACTGCCCTCCTAGTAATACTAAAATTCTAAAGAGCTACATGTATTATTTTCCTATAAAATAAACAGTTTGATGTTACTGATAACCTTATGATTACTCATTTTTGTGTATGTATATGAAATGTTCTATTCATGTCTGGTCTTTTAATTGGAATACTTGAAAGATCTAAATTTTTTGCTATGTAGGTTATTCTTGATTACAATTCTAGCACCTTTGCCTTCTGGAATATCACATTAGAAATCAATTGTTTCTTTAATGTGGAAAACACTGATTTTTTGTATGATCTTGATTGTGATTTCACAATATTTGAATTTTTTATTTCTGATTGTTTGCAATATTTTCTTCTTGACCAGAATGCTCTGGAATTTGAGTATTATGCCCTTGGGCCTAGCAGGATATACTTTTGGATTTCTTGTATGAGGTGATAGGGAATTCTTTGAATTTCCTTTTTACCCACTGGATCTAAGATATCAGGGCTATTTTGATATCTAGGCTCTTTTTTTGATCATTCTTTTCAGATAGTTCAAGAATTCATAAATCATGGCTCCTCGATGTATTTCCAGGTCAATTCATTTCCAGAAGAAATATTTTGTACTTTCCTCTATAATTTCATTCTTTTGACATTGTCTTTCTCTTCATGTTTTTTCAAGACATTGGTTTCCAGTTGCTCAGTTATAATTTTTATAGTATCATTTTCTTTAGTCACATTTTGTACCCGTTTTTCCATTCGATCAATTTTGTTTCTCACATAGTTCTTTTCTTCAGTGAATTTTTGTACCTCTTCTTTGGTTTGGCCAATTCTTCTTTTAAAATTCCTTTCCTTTTGTCTTAGTATGAATTCTATGACAGAGGAGCAGCAAGGATTAGGCAAATAAGATTAAGTGATTTACCCAGGCTCACAAATCTGGGAAGTATCTGAGGCCAGATTTTAACCTTGATCTTCCTGACTCTAGTCCTTGCCTTTTATGTAAATCTTATTTTTAAGGAGTTCTCTTGGATTTTTGACCATTAAGCCAATTCTGTTCTTCAAGATGTAATTATCTTCAGTATTTAAATAAATCTCTATGAACAAGCTACTAATTCTCTTTGCATCTTTTTCTTGCATCACTCTCATTTCATTTTCCAATTTTTTTCTCTACCATTCTTATTTCTTTCTTTAATTATTCCAGGGATTATTTTGGGGGGTTGGGTCTAACAGTATTTTTCGTTGAGATATTTTTGTGACTGTTATCACATTATTTTCTTCTGAGTTTACCTTTTGGTTTTCTGCCACCATAGAAGCTTATATGGTCCAATTTTTTTTATTTCCTCATATTTCAAGCCTATTTTAAAAATATTAAAAAATTGAATAACAAATTTCCACAACAGTTTCCCAAAATTATATGATCTAAATTACGTTCCTTGCTTCTTCTCTCCCCCACCTGAGCTGGCAAGGAATTCAATCTGAGTTATACATGTAGTTTCACTTAAAACATATTTCCATATTATTCATTTTTTAAGTGAATAGTCTTACAAAACCAAAACCCACACACATATACCCAAATAAACAAATAATACTTCATATGCTTTCTCCTGTATTCCTACTCCAATAGTTCTTTCTCTGTACTGACTACTTTTTGAATTTGAATTTTATGCTTAATTTGGACTCTGCTCAACCAAACACGGGAAGGCACTGTCCTAAGCTTCTAGTTTTTATTGCTGTTGTTTTCCTCCAAGGGTCAACAAGTTTTTGTTGCTTCCTAGCTAGTGTCATCCCAAGTGTGGTATGACTCTCCTGGTCTGCATGCTGGTCTTTATCCAGGAAGGGCCTATTTCCCTGCAGCCATAACTAGCACTCTTTTTGCCTTGGAAAGATGACCAGGGTCCCTGCTCACTTGTAACCAACCCCTAGAATTCCCCTCTACCTTGGAACTGTAACCCAGAGCTGTGTATGGGTGATAGAGTTACAAGTCAGTGACAGTAAAATATCCTCAATAAACTCTTCCTGATCTTTGATCTAATCCTCTTAATATCTCTGATCTGAGAGTTCCTGAAGCTGCTGTTGTGCTGCAGCCAAGTTGTAGCATCTCCACAGACTTCCAACTTAGTGTCACAAACTTCTGCTGTCCTCTCAAGTTTTTTTTAAGTGAGAAAAATGCTATAATTTGATTTTTTGTTGGCTCTGCTGAACCAAAATTTCATTTGGGCTCTTATTTTAAAGTTGTTTCGAGGATGTTGAGACAGTTGAGTTGTGTTAGCTTCAAGTACAATATATTCAAGAGCATTGATTCTTGCTTTTATTTTCCCTTTTTGGAGTCCTGTAGATTCTTTTAATTTGTGTATCATAATTTATTTTTAATATATCAAAGCTATTTTCTTTGATGATTTAAAATTCTTTGGTTTTCTGGGATGTCTGAAATTCTGAGATTGCTGCATCAAGGCCAATCACATATTTCTCCCTTTTCTAATTCTGGAGATAATTCAGTGATTTTCATTACTTGTAGTGTTTACCAGTTGATCTAATAGAACTATAAAATTATTCTTTTCTATAAAAAGATTATTATTATTTGCCTTAATAGTTTCAGGCTTTTATGTTTTCAGCTTTGTTTTCTCTATTATTTTTACCTCATTTAAAAAAAATAATTCTAGGTTGACTTTCTCCTGTAATTTATTTTTTCCATTTTTCAAATTCAATTAGTGCTTTTATTTTTCTTTCTTTTATTAATTGTTGTTAATTTCTTCAATAATGTTTTTATGTGTTTGAGCATATCACTTGGAAAAGTTTACATTTTTTTTTCTATCCATGTTATTTCAGGTACCCTAACTGGTTTAAGTGCCCAGTTCTAAAATATGGTATTGAAAAGGAATTCTTTCTCAGAGGGATATGAAATGTTGCAGAGTTGGCCCCAACTCTCCATATATAGGGTCATAGGATCTAAAGGTCGAAAAGACCTCTGAGGCCATGGGGCCCAAATCCTTCCATTTTACAAATGAAGAAGCTGAGACTCATGGATTTTAAGTGACATGTTTGCAGTCAGACAGGTAGAGTCAAAGATGATACAGAGTTGAAAGATGAATGGGAAGAGCTATAGTACCATGCTAGAAGAAAGAAGTTCAATGATTAACTAGTGAAAGAATGATTATTGAGACACAGTGACAGTTATGACTGGAAAAATCCTAGGAACAAGTATTTCCAGTTGTCCTGGTGCTTTATATCATCCTGCCCAGGGACAACATTCTTTTCTGTAGGAAACATTTCCTCATGTTTTCTCCAGACAGTTCTCTGTTCATGCTTTCACATGATCTACTCCAAATATACACCATCTTACTTTAATGGAAACTTCATAGATGTACATTAGGTCTAAATGGCACTCCTAATAGCTCCTAAATGCTCTCCAATCTTGAAACAGCTTCTTCATCCCTTTTCTCTCCATTTTGGGAGATCTTGCTTCACATTTGACTGAAAAAATTGAGATCATTTGTCAATAACTTCCTTCCTCTCTTTCATAATACCATATTGCAAATAATCTCAACATCATTTTTCATTTTTTTCTTTTTTTTTCTCTAATCTTTGAGGATAGTGTGATTCTCCTTGCTAATGCCAACTTTTGGAGACTAAATATTCATGTTAGTCAATAAGTATATTAAAAGTAATATTAATTTTATAATTTAAAATGTTATGTTATATTAATTTCATAAAAATTAAAATTTTATATTATATTAATTTTATAAAAATTTGAAAAATTATAAAAATTTTAAATAAAAAACAATATTTAAAAAATACTATGTTCTAGATTCTGGATCTGAAAATCAGGAAGAACTGAGTTTAAATCCAGCTTCAAACACTTACTAGCTGTGTGACCTTCTGGAATGCCCTTAACTTCTACTTGCCTTAAGCCACTGGAGAAGGAAATGGCAAACCACTGGAGAAGGAAATGGGAAATAGTAGCTTTGCCAAGAACACCCATGGACAATATTGGTGTGGAATAGTCCATAGGATCTTGAACATTTGGAAATGACTGAACAACTGAACAACAAACATTCTAGGCACTGCTCTAAGTACTGGGAATACAAAGAAAAAAAAAAACAAACAACTGTTTATGCTCTCCATGAACTTCCATTCTAATGAGGGAGACAACTTGTAAAATGCTAGATCTAGGCAAGATATATACAGATTATGAAGAAGATAATCTCAGAGGGAAAGACACTAGTTTCCAGGGGGAGGAGAAGGACAAGAAAAGGCTGTCTGAAAAGTTGGGACTCCAAATGAGTTGTAAAGGAAGTCAGGAATACCAAGAGGCAGGTGTGTGGAGGCAGAACATTTTGGTCATAGGATGGCAAAATATGAATGTGTATACTGAGTGTCATGTTTGAGAAACAGCAAGTATTGGCTATATTGTAGAGGTTGTGGAAGGGAGTAAAGTATAAGGAGACTGATAAAGAAGGAGGAAGCCTGGTTCAGAAAAGGTTTAAATAGGAAACAGGAATTTATATTTGAATTTAGATATAATGGAAGCTAATCTTGCCCTATTTGTGTGCTTAATGCCATCCTCTCCTTTATTTTCCCAATCTGATGCTTGGAATATTCTTTTCTCTTTTCCTCATTTTCAGTCTCCCATCCATTGACTCTTCCCTGTTTTCTATGGATAGATTTTTATCTTTCTTGTTCTTAAAAAAGAAAATAAGAAAAATAAGAAAAATATCTTTCCCTTAATCTTACCATTCTATTTTTTTTCTTCCATGTCAATCTAAATTCCTGGGATGTGGATTGGATAGGTAGATTGCCTGTAATCATTACCTCCATTTTCCTATAATCTATTCACTTTGCTATCTGGCTTCCATCTCTACCACTTGACAGAAGCTTCTCTCTCCAAGGTGGCCAATGATCTCTTCATTGATGACTTCCTTTGTTTCTTTGTTATTTGTTTCTTCTTCATCAATCATCATATTATTCTTCTTCTAATTCTTCATTTTTAATGAAAATATTTACTTTCCATCTTAGAACTGATACTAAGTATGAGTTCTGAAAAAGACTACTGATAAAGGCTTGGCTATTAGGATAAAGTGACTTGCCCAGCGTCACAAATCTAAGGAGTGTCCGAAGTCTGATTTAAACCCTCTAGGCCTGGCTCTCTCCATTGAACCACCTAGCTGCCCTTTTATTGCTGATTTTAATATTCCATCAATTAAAAATATTTATCAAGTTCCTATTTCATATCAGATATTGTGCTAAACACAGGGAATGCAAAAATAGGAAAAAGATATTGCCTGCCGAGAAGGAGCAAGAAAAGACAATGTGCTCACAAGTATATACATAATAAGCTATATATGAGAGGAAATGTAATAGGAAAGTACTGACAGAGAAGGTACCAGAATTAAGATGGGTTGGGGAAGGCTTCCTGAAGGAGATGGGATTTGAATTTGAATTTTTAGGAAGCCAGGCTGATTGGTAGTTGAAATGGAGAAGGGAAAATATTTCAGGTAGGGGAGATACTAAGAGAGAATGTTCAGATGCAAGAGAGCTGGAGTGAAGAGGATCTAGAATATAATCATGAAGGACACCTGCAAAAATTAGATAGCATAGATATAGGGGTACAGGCTTCCCCTAGACACCCCAAAACACAAGATTGTGTACCAGGTCAGAGTGTACATAAAAAATCATTTTTCCTTGCATTTCTTCAGTGCTAGGGAAGATGACTTTGAGCTAATTTGAAGACCCCCTCTGACCTTTCCCCTCATTCTTGATGAGCACAGATAGGTACCTCCCAGCTTGGCACAGGGCTTCTTCAGGGCAATTAGTTCCATGAGACAGGCTCTTGTGAGCCACTCAAACTAAGCTCCCTGCTCCTCCCTTGTGGAGAGCTTTGAATGTGAAACTGAGGTACTTTGATTTGATCTTCTACATAGCTGGGGAGTCACTAATGGGTTTTTAAGGAGGGAATGCATTATGTAACCATGCCAGGATAGATGAAACTCCTGGGGACAGGCACATGGATCTGATTCCTTGTAGGCTGATAAGTGCTAAGTTTCCTGGCTGGCAGATTGTCATTTTTTCTTTGCTCTGAAGCAAAGCAAGACAGACATGGAGCTCACTGGAAGGTTGCTTCATGTTCCTCTGCCTTGAGTCAGTCTTGGGACAGACCTGGAATAGCCATGTAGGATCCCACTCCCAGTCTCCTGCTTTACACTTGTCACCTACACTAGAATCCATGCCCCAAGGCTTTTTAATCCTTTCATCTTTAGAGTTTTTGCTTTTCCTTTAGTGACCTCCCAAGGCAGCTTACAATTCCTCTGGGCCCAACAATGATTTGCTTTATTCTTGAAAGCCATCTTCTGTTCAGTCTCATCAACAACTGCCATTGGTCATAAATTTCTCTTTCTCTAGAGACATATATGTGTGTGTGTGTGTGTGTGTGTGTGTGTGTGTGTGTGTGTAATGTTATATGTGTTTTATGTGTATGCAATTTGGTGGTACAGGAGATAGAGTGCCAGACCTGAAATCAAGAAGCCTCATCTTCTTGAATTTTAATTTCATTTCAGATAATAACTAGTTGTGTGACTTTGGGCATGTCACTTAACTTTATTTACCTCAATTTCCTCATTTCTGAAAAGAAGAAGAGAAGGAAATGGCAAATCTTTCCAAAATATCTTTACAAGGAATCCCAAATGGAGTCATGAAGTCACACATGACTGAAATGACTGAACAACACATGCATACGTGCACATGTGTGTATATGTATGCATTTGTTTATGTATGTATGTGTCCTGATCTCAGTGTCCTTCCGTAGTTACCATAACTGTTTATGATTTCCTATCCACATTGTTTGGTACCTAGCAAAACATACTAAATTCTCTCTCTCTCTCTCTCTCTCTCTCTCTCTCTCTCTCTCTCTCTCTCTCTCTCTCTCTTTCCCCCTCCATTTTTGTTGGTCCCTCTCTGTTTCTGTCTTTTTCTTTTCTTCTCCTTCTATCTTCTTCCTCCTTTCCATATGGAACATTAAGCATTATTCAGACTAAGGGCAGGATGGTTTATAAAAAGACTCATTGGGGATAGGCAGAGCAGTGAGATGCAATAGATGGAATCTTGGGTTTCGACCCAGGGCATCTGAGTTTGAATTAAAACTTTGCTAATTACTTATATGACATTTTACATGTCACTTCCCTCTCTAGATTTCTGTTTCTTTATTTGTAAAATGAACGGTTCTAGCTCATATCACATTATCTCCTCTATATTTCTGTTTCTAAGGCTCTACCTAGCTAAGACATTCCATGCTTTATAGTCTTTCCAGCTGTTAAAGTCTGTGTTCTCTGTTCTGAGATCAACTGAGCTCTTGCATATTATATTCAATGCTTTAAATTCCTACATTAAATTCTTTTAAGCATTTTTAATTTTTCTTCCCATTGGACATTGAGTGTTTTTTGCAAATCTAATTCAAACCATAATCTAATGTTTTGCAGTACTTTTCCATATTTGGATACATCCCTTCCTGGAAATTGTGCTGCTTTATACCTGCTCTGATCTGTGGGCATCTATCCATACTTGGTGAGTAGGGAAGGTCAGAAGATGGAACTTCATCACCACCTCATGGGCACATTTAAATCTCAAGAAAGTACTCTTCCCATAGCATTCAAGAGTTCCCTCCAGTTACCACTTGGAATCCACAGGCAAGTTTGTAGAGAGAGAAAGACTTTCTATTCAATGATCATTATTCAGTGGATTTACTTGGTTCCCACATCAGCCAGCACAGGAGGTATAGATCAGTAAGGCTGGGTCAGGTTACAGCAAAACCAAGTCCAACCCATTTGGTGACATCTCCCCCTGTATGACCTGACTAGATTGCCCTAGAATTTAGTTGAACTTAGAAGTCATCAGTTTCAACCTGCAAGTGAACCTGAATCCCCTCTACAATTCCACAACAAATGATCTAAGAGTTTCTGCATAAAAACATCTAGGAATGGGAACCTACTACATATATTTCAGTCCCTTCCTCCTTGGATAAGTTCTCAATATTAGGAAGCTTTTCTTTAAATGATTCCTCAATGAACCTCTTATTGCTAACCCATTGCTCATTTCTATACACTATGGCCCATGTTCTTTACCATTGGTATGGGGACATGGGATCCCCTGGACACCCCCAGTCTCTACAGGAATCTAAAAAAAGGAGTATGTGAGGAATTCCTCAATTGGATCCCAGGAATTCTGGTGGAAAAGTTAACCGTAATGCAACTGAAGGGACAAACTACATAAACAAAGGATTCTCTAAGAGATATATTCTCTTCTATTTTAGGTTCATTTCTCCAAGTTTTCTGATAATGACTTTAGCATGGAAGTGTACCTTCTGTTTGCATCTCAAGTATCATTAGATTCTCTGAGATATTTAATTCATTCTCCTTTATGATCAGGGCTTAATATGACATAAACAATGTACATCAGTGCTTCTACTAGACAATCTATGTTATAATTTCTACTCCCTTTGTGTCTCTCGTTCCGACAATCTCAACCCTATGTTCTGGATAGGCTCTGCAGTGCCACCAGGTACAGCTGCCCAGGTGCCACTTTGTACGTTCTCATCACCTTTCCCAGTCAAATCCAAGAGTCTTTTTTTTCCTGTCATGGGTGCAACCATTAGATATGATGACATGAATGTCTGACTAGGAGGGGTCAAACTCTAGGATAATCAACTTGAAGACTTCAATAAACTTGGTGAGGTTTTCTCTGTAATGACCAAGTTTTTCTTTAATCTGTGCTAAATTTGTCACAGAGAAAGGAACAAGCACTAGAGCTGTCCCATGCTATGTTATAACTCCACATACAGACAAAAGGCATGGCTTTGGCTTGGAGGTTACCCTATTGCTATAGCAAGGCCCACTCCAAGTGTGGAAAGGACTTGGCTAGGGAATCGGTGAGATAGGGGTGTCAGGCAGAGGAGGATACCAAAGAACGTTGTGATTGGGACTAGGCAGAGAAACAGGAGTTTTCACAGGTTTCTGAGAAAGGGTAAGACCCAGAGCACTATGGTGGTGACTCTGGATAAAAAGAAGGAGATTCAGGGAATATGTCCTCTTTACAGAGTCTGAAGAAGTAGAGGAGGATGCCAGCTTTTGAAGAGAGGAAGTTGACCTTTTCTCTGTCTTCTTAAGAGATTTTGTCTTGGAAGTGGGAATTCTGGGAAGATGGCAGTGTAGAAACAGCAAGGATCCAAACCTTCATAAAGCCCTACAACACCAATTAAGGTAAAAGGGCTCCGAGGGAACAGAAAACCAAATCTGACAACACAACAGAGGTGGGGGATATCCAGCTGAACCCAACTTAAAAGGTACGTGGAAAATAATAGAAAAAAAGCCTGAATTCTTAGAACTCTCAGATGGGAGGGGAAAGAAAGGAGGAAGATCCCAGATCCCCTCCTCCACCTAAAGTGCTGAGTCTCCAGCAGGTACTGGAATCCCTGGGTAGGCTTGGCCACTAGTCTTACAGAGTGCCTCACTGGCACAGCTGTGCCAACTTGAAGGCTTTGATAACAGACAGAAGGGAAGCTGGTGTGGGAGAAACCCAGAGAGGGTAAACATACCGGCAATCTTGTGCTACCCCCACTTTCTCTTGAGGTTTTGACCTGAGGGTAATTGGAGCAGTATAGATCAACCACATCCAGGCTTAATCCTATCAATACAACAGACAAGAAGACTTCAGAAGGCAGGGAAGCTCAAACACCCCTCCTGGACAGACTAGAGTGAATGAAGCTGAACTCACCTCTCTAGCTTTTACCACCAGCTGGGGAAAATCTGACCTCATGGCACTTGGAGCTGTGCAGATAAACCCCACCTGGCTTAATCCTATCAGCACAGTAGACAAGTAGACTTCAGAGGGCAGGGAAGCTCCAACAACCCTCCCCCACAGACTACAAGGTAATTGGCTGAATTCACTTCTTTAGCTTTTAGCACCAACTGGGGAAAATCTGGCCTCAGGTCCTACTAACCTAATTAGTCAACAAAACAGAGAAGAACCCCTCTCAGGGCCAAATAGCATAAACCCAAAAATATGATCAGAGGTTCAAGATTACAGCCAATTACAGGGGGAGAGGAAGGAAAAAATGAGTAAACAACAAAAAAATAAAAAAAAAATCTTACAAGAAGCCAGAAAGAGACAATTCAAATACTAAGGAGCACCAATCAGGATCACACAGGATCTGGCAGCCTCAAAACTAAAAGACCGCAAGGCTTGGAATACAATATTCAGAAAGGCAAGAGAGCTGGGCCTTCAGCCAAGAATCAACTACCCAGCGAAACTAACCATATACTTTCAGGGGAAAGTATGGGCATTCAAGAAAATTGAAGAATTCCAAGTTTTTGCACAAAAGAGATCTGGACTAAATGGAAAGTTTGACACTCAACCACAAATATCAAGAGAAAGATGAAAAGGTAAATAAGAAACAGAGGGAAAAGAAAGAAAACTCATAGTCTTTTAAGCTTGACTCTTTAAGGGCATAAATAAGATCTAATTATCTGTATTACTAGGTGGAGAAATGCTATGTATCATTCTCTGTAGTGAACTCTATACACGATTATAATATTCACTATTATAGCAACCAGAAGAATAATTCATAGGGAGAGGACAGGATACTAAATGGTCTAATAAGACATGGGGGGTGGGAAAGACTGGGGGAATAGTAGGGGACACCAAGAAAAATCTGAGTAAATGAGAAAAAAAGGATATTCTATTACACACAAAGAGGGCATGGGAAGGGGCGGGGATGAATAATATCATAAGAAGGAGAGGAAGAGAGCATAATCAAACCTTACTCTCAGTGTAATCAACCTGAAGAAGGAAGAGTAGCTTTATTATCCATTTGGATAAAAAACTCTATCTAACCCTAATGAGAAAGTCAGAAGGGATGAACCAAAGGGAGCAGGGGAGTGGGAAGGCCAAAAAAGGGAGGGGAGAAGAAGGGGGAGGGAATCCACTTGGTCTTTAAAAACAAAAATAGGAGAACAAAAAGTGAGGGGGCAGAAAGGGAAGTCAATCAAGGGAGGGGATAAGGGATACCGGCTCAAAGCAAACAACTGGTGTAAAAGAAAATAGTGTAATAAGAAGGAGTGGGTCTAGGGGAGGATACAAAAATGTCAGTGAATACACAACTAACAATTGTAACTCTGAATGTGAACTGGATGAACTCGCTCATAAAACGGAAGCAAATAGCAGAGTGGATCAAAAACCAAAATCCTACCATAGGTTGTATACAAGAAACACATATGAGGCGGGTAGCCACACACAAGTTCAAGGTTAAGGGTATGAGCAAAATCTTTTGGGCATCAAATGAGAAAAAGAAGGCAGGAGTGGCTATCATGATCTCTGACAAAGCCAAAATAAAAATAGATATGATTAAAAAAGACAGGGAAGGTCATTACATCCTGATTAAAGGCAGTATAAACAATGAGGAAATAACACTGCTCAATATATATGCACCAAGTGGTATAGCATCCAAATTCATAAAGGAGAAACTGGCAGAGATCAAGAAGGAAATAGAAAGTAAAACGATAATAGTGGGAGATCTAAATATTCCTCTTTCAGATCTAGATAAATCAAACCAAAAAATAAATAAGAAAGAGGTAAGAGAGATGAATGAAGTCCTAGAAAAAATAGATTTAATTGATATGTGGAGAAAAATAAATAGGGACAAAAAGGAATACACCTTCTTTTCAGCTGCACATGGTAAGTTTACAAAAATTGACCATGTAATAGGGCATAGAATCATGGCAAACAAATGCAAAAGAGCAGATATAATAAATGTAACCTTCTCAGATCATAATGCGATAAAAATAAGAATCAGTAAGGGCACCTGGACAGGCAAATTAAAAACCAATTGGAAATTAAACAATATGATTCTCCAAAACCAAATTGTCAAAGAAGAAATCATAGAAACAATCAACAATTTCATTGAAGAGAATGACAATGATGAGACATCCTACCAAACTCTGTGGGATGCGGCCAAGGCAGTACTCGGGGAAATTTATATCCTTGAGTGCATATATTAACAAATTAAGGAGAGCAGAGATTAATGAATTGGGCATGCAACTTAAAAAATTAGAAAGCTAGCAAATTAAAAACCCCCAGATGAAAACTAAATTAGAAATACTAAAAATTAAGGGAGAAATTAATAAAATCAAAAGTAAAAGAACTATTGAATTAATAAATAAGACTAGAAGCTGGTATTTTGAAAAAAACAGATAAAATAGACAAAGTACTAGTCAATCTAATAAGAAAAAGGAAAGAAGAAAACCAAATTGACAGTATTAGAGATGAAAAGGGAGACCTCACCTATAATGAAGGGGAAATTAAGGCAATCATTAAGAACTATTTCGTCCAATTATATGGCAACAAATATAACAATTTAGGAGATATGGATGAATATTTACAAAAATATAAATTGCCTAGATTGACAGCAGAAGAAATAGAATACCTAAATAATCCCATATCAGAAATAGAAATTGAACAAGCCATTAAAGAACTCCCTAAGAAAAAATCACCAGGACCTGATGGATTCACAAGTAAATTCTATCAGACATTCAAAGAGCAACTAATCCCAAAACTATACAAATTATTTGATATGATAAGCTAAGAAGGAGTCCTACCAAATTCATTTTATGACACAAATATGGTACTGATTCCAAAGCCAGGTGGACCAAAAACAGAGAAAGAAAACTATAGACCAATCTCCCTAATGAACATGGAAGCAAAAATCTTAAATAGAATATTAGCAAAGAGACTCCAGCAAGTAATTAAGAAGATCATCCACCATGATCAGGTGGGATTAATACCAGGAATGCAAGGATGGTTCAACATTAGGAAAACCATCCACATAATTGACCATATCAACAGTCTAACAAACAAAAATCACATGATTAACTCAATAGATGCTGAAAAAGCCTTTGACAAAATACAGCATCCATTCCTATTGAAAACATTGAAAAGTATAGGAATAGAAGGACCCTTCCTAAAAATAATAAACAATACATACCTAAAACCATCAATAAGCATTATATGCAATGGGTATAAATTAGAAGCCTTCCCAATAAGGGTAGGACGAGCTAACATAATAAAAATGAACATCCTACCAAAATTAATTTACCTATTTAGCGCCATACCTATCAAATTACCAAAAAACTTCTTTACTGAATTAGGAAAAACTATAACAAATTTCATTTGGAATAACAAAAGATCAAGAATATCATAGTAAGTAATGAAAAAAAATGCGAAGGAAGGGGGCCTATCAGTACCAGATATCAAATTATAATATAAAGCAGCAGTCATTAAATCAATATGGTACTGGCTAAGAGATAGAAGGGAGGATCAGTGCAATTGACTCGGGGTTAAGGATGTCAGCAAGACAGTGTATGATAAACCCAAAGAGGCCAACTTTTGGGACATGAGTCCACTGTTTGACAAAAACTGCTGGGAAATTTGGAAAACAATATGGGAGTGATTAGGTTTAGATCAACATCTCACACCCTACACCAAGATAAATTCAGAATGGGTGAATGACTTGAATATAAAGAGGGAAACTATAAATAAGTTAAGTCAACACAGAATAGTATACTTGTCAGATCTCTGAGAAAGGAAAGATTTTAAAACCAAGCAAGAGTTAGGCAGACTTATAAACTTATAAACTTATAAACAGAAGTTAAGGGTTTAAAATTTAAAAAAAAAAAAAAAAGATGGCAGCAGAGTAAGGAGTAGCTGCTCGATCTCTCCTAACCGAAGCATAGGACTCCTCAAGGGGACATAAAAAAGAACCCAGACATACGAAGAACCCCACAATGGGGCGCAGCATTGAAGGTATGCAGAATTGGGACATTTCCACACTATAATGGGGGTGAAACAGCTCTCACTAAAACGCAAGAGGAAGAAGCCCCTCCACACACACACACACACACACCACGCACAGCGCCAAGGCCAACACACAAGAGTGAAAACAAGATTGGGGCAACCAGTAAATCACTAGCAGCCCCAGGGCTTGTACCTGTGAGCTGCAAGACGTGGGACCCCAAGTGGCTGGGGGGCTCACAGGGACTTTCCCAAGAGTCTGCCCGGGTGAAGGTATTGCCCCGAGCTTGGACAAAGATCTCTAACGCAGGGACTTTCCTGAGCATCTGCCTGGGTGAAGGCATTGCCCCAGGCGTGAATGAAGATCCCTAAAGCAGGGACTTTCTCCAAGCATCTGGGTGGGTGAAGGCAGTGCCTTAGGCGAGAATAAAGATCTCCAGCACAAGCTAGGACATCAAGTGAGGACCCGGTGCAGACTGGAGCAAGGCTGTGGAAGCAGACCTCCCAAGACCACTGAAGGAGCCTCGGGCAGAGGGGCAAACTGGGGACTACCAGGAGGCTTGACCCAGAGTACAAGGAGACTGGACACTGGAGCCCTCCGGAGCTTAGAAAGCACAGGCAGACCCTGAGTGTGAAGACAAAGCTGAAAAGGGGCAGGGCTAACAATGGCAAGCCATAGGGAAGCCCAAAAGAAAAAGATTATCAAGAAAAACTCTGGAACAATAGACAACTTCTACTCAGAGAAAATCCAGACAACAGAGGAGGACAAACAAAAATCCAAACCTTCCCAAAACAATGAAAGCTGGTCACAAGCTATTGAAGAGTTCAAAAATGAGATGCTGAAGAAGGTGAAAAAGATCTGGCAAGAAAATAACAGTTTAAAAGGCAGAATATCTCAACTGGAAAGTGAGGCAAGTCAACTAAAGACCAGAAATGACCAGATTGAAAAGGAAAACCAAAAGATTATAGCTGAAAACCAAAAGATTATACCTGAAAACCAGTCCTTAAAGGCTAGAATTGAACAATTAGAAGCTAATGATCTCTCAAGACAACAAGAATAAATAAAACAAAGCCAAAAGACTGAAAAAATAGAAGGAAACATTAAATATCTCAATGAGAAAGTGACAGACCAAGAAAACTGGTCTAGAAGAGACAATTTGAGAATTATTGGTCTCCCTGAAAAGGGTAAAATTAATAGAAATTTGGACTCCATACTAAAAGAAATTATTCAGCAAAATTGCCCTGAAGTCCTACAACAAGAGGGCAATATAGACATTGAAAGGATCCATAGATCACCCTCGACATTTGATCCAGATAAGAAAACGCTCAGGAATATAATAGCGAAATTCAAGAGCTTCAAAGTAAAAGAAAAAATCTTACAAAAAGTCAGAAAGAGACAATTCAAATATTAAGGAGCACCAATCAGGATCACACAGGATCTGGCAGCCTCCACACT
>NC_058131.1:356932926-356981912 GCF_016433145.1 Gracilinanus agilis | reverse complement strand
ATATATATATATATATATATATATATATATATATATATATATGTATATATTAATAATGACTATATTAAAGGGTGATATGGATGGCAGGGAGAGACAGACCAGGATGTGAATGTCTGTCACTCCACTCTCCATAGCTGCTCTTACTTGGACAAACAGATGGGAGTATCTCTGAAATGGTGACTGTTCAGAAAGGAGAGCCAGCAGTGTTCACTAGAGAGAAGGGCTGTCTATCTGATCAGGTAGACATGAACCCCGTCCTGATGAACACAGACTTTCTCTGGACAGAAGCCTCCCTGCTGCCACAGGAGATCTTGCTCAAAATGGAGTCTGATCTGTGTGGCTAACTCTGGACCCTTTGCCCCGTGAAAGATCTCTCCTCTTATCTGACTGGGAATGTTTTAGTGATGGCTAACAGGGTAATTGGAAAGGGAGAGACGATAGAGGTATTCAAGGGGAACCCTAAATCTAAGCCCAAAGGTCCTTCCCCCTTGAGGAAACCAAAAATGACTGAACCTCAAGTGGTTCACCTTCCCATCCCCTTAAACTTCTATCTATGCTCTCAAGTTAGAATAACTAAGGTAGGGTGCCTCTGTAAGGCAAGGTATGGGTAGTTTCTTCGAGGTTTGGATTCAGAGAGTCCAAGACTCCTCAAACAAGAGATTTATATCTTCTTTTGATGTTAATGGAGGCTGGCAGGAACAACAAGCTTTGGGATATTCTCAGTCCAAGAACCTCTTTGGGTTTTTCTCCAGAATGGGACTCCAGCAAGCTTCTCCACCTCCTGCTTCAAGCTCTCTGATCCAAAACCTCTTCTCTGAGTATTCTCCTTCCCATGAAGATTTGCTACCCTCATACCAACGATTCTGTCACTCAGCCTCATGTAATATTCCAAGCATTTGCTTTTTTCCAAACCTGCCTTTACAATACCATCTTGTGTTTTTCCCGTGCCTTTCACCCAACTGAAAATAGCTTTCCAAACATTCTAAACCCATCGAGCAGAGCACCTGAAACATCTCGATGGTGGACAAGTGATGTTAAGTAGGACACAGGAGAGAATATAATACATGGGCAATGAGGGGTATTTGCAATACCAGAAAATTCTTTATGCATAAGGGAAATTCTTTAACCTCTTATCCCATTTCTCTTTTTGTGGCCTAAAATTCACTTTATAAAGTATAGACCCTTAAAACACATCTCCACCTGAAAGGTTACCTCCTTTCTCAATGCCCTTTTTGATGGTTTTTAGCCTGAAGTGCTTCAAAACGCCCAAAGGAAGAACATTTGGGAAAGGTAGAGATTTTCCAAGAATGGAAGGAGGCAACCTCTCAGATGCTCAGTAAATCTAGCAACATTATTCTCTTCTATTGCTATTTCCATCCCCATGGCCACATTATCTACATCATCCTCAAATAAACACTTTCATGCCTTCAGATGAATGGAATATGAGTTTCCAATTCTTTGATTCATTACCAAAAGTCTTCTCTTTCCCACAACAAATTCACTCTCATAACACTGGCAACACCTCTACTGCTTCATCTGCACACTTCTTTTACTATACCATGAACAATTTATACAGCCTAAATGACATAAGATAGGGAGAGAATTTAGCTTCTGTTTTATCATGTTCTCCCTAATCTTGGGTTTCTACAATCTGTTTTCTATTTTTTCCTCTGTCCTCAGTCCTGAGATAATTTTCAGAATGGAAAACAGGAATAAAAGAATAATGAGCAGATATACCTCCTCTTCATTATCGATGCCCCCTCACGCAATGAACAGGACTTTCCCTTTTTTAGATTGTTTTCTTGATCTCAACATAACTAAAATGATCCCTTTTTGTTGGCCTTGACATCCTTTCTAAATCTAAGATCATTCTGAATTTTAGAGAATTTAGTGCTATCCTTCAAAATACTGTCACTCATATTCATTCACAACTACCTATCCTTGGGGGGAAGCTAGGTGGCTCATTTGATCATGTGGCCCCTCAAGAGCTGAGGGGAAGAATTTCCTACATTAGGAAGTAGGTAGTATCCCAATCCAGTCTTGTTTAAGATCAGAGTTCACATAAGCCTCCCCCTATGTTGGCTGAACTGCACAGAAGGAGGTCTGGCTCAAAGATGGAGTCAGTCAGACCAAACTTTGGTTGCTGTCTCCCTTGTTGTCTCCCAGGTACTCAAGAATCCTATATGGCTCTTAGTTGTATTTTGTTATTAATAATCAGGGATTGTGGAGAAGGGTGATGGGCAGAAAGATTGGGGGTGCCCTCTCAAATTAAACCTATGCGGTCCTTCACTTAGGGTGGAACCAAGACAGTTCCAACCACTAAGTTTCTCCCCACCTTTCCCTTCTATTCTTATTCCTAATCTTCTTCTATGATTATAGTTTTACCAAAAAGGGTCTCTCTGAAAGGACAGGTAAAAATGAGGGAGTTGGGAGAGCTTTGCTCCCATGGAGTCCAAATATCAATTGACAGGTGGAAATGGTCTTCAAGGATGAGCAGTGTCTCAATGGCTGTGAACTGAGAATCATAATTATCAATCTCTAAGGGAAAGATCCTCAGGAAGGCCTGAGGTCGGATCAGAGCTGGTTTTTCTGCCTCCTCCCTCCTATCAGCCCCTAAACTGAAGACCACTCTTCCTCCTCCTCCTGGGAAATTCCCAGAATCCCCTGCTGGTTACAATTGCCACAACTGTCTTCTACTCCTTTGGTTCTACCTCCTCTTTCACCAAAATTCCATCCTTACATATCCTTGGGGGAAAGCTTGGTGGCTCAGTAGATTAAAAGCCAGACCTATAGATGGGAGATCCTAGGTTCAAATCTAGCCTGAGATACTTTCTAGCTCTAGAGCTAGGATATAGGATATAAATATAGGGTCAGGACCATGGCATCCCATTGCCTAACCCTTACTGCTCTTCTCCCTTGGATCCAATACACAATATTAATTCTAAGACGGAAGACAAGGATTTTTAAAATACTTACCTTTACTTGAAAATAATAAATGTTGGAGGAGATGTGGCAAAATTGGGACATTAATGCATTGCTGATGGAGTTGTGAATTGATCCAACCATTCTGGATGGCAAACCACTGCTGGGTTTGTACCCCAAAGAGATCATAAGGAAAAAGACTTGTAGAAAAATATTCATGACTGTGATCTTTGTGGTGGCAAAAATTTGGAAAATGAGGGGATGCCCTTCAAATAGGGAATGGTTGAACAGACTGTAGCATCTGTTGGTGATGGAATACTATTGTGCTCAAAGGAATAATGAACTGGAGGAATTCCATGTGAACTGAAATAACCTCCAGGAATTATGCAGAGTGAAAGGAGCAGAAGCAGGAGGACCTTATATACAGAGATGGATACAATGTGGTACAATCGAATGTAATGGACTTCTCTACTAGCAACAATGCAATGATTCAGAACAACTCTGAGGGACTTATGAGAAAGAATGCTATCCACATTCAGAGGAAGAACTGTGGGAGTAGAAACACAAAAGAAAAAACAACTGCTTGATCACATGGGTTGATGGGAATATGATTAGGGATATTGACTCTAAATGAGCATCCTAGTGCAAATATCAAGAATATGGAAATAGGTCTTGATCAATGACTCAAGTAAAACCCAGTGAAATTGAGGATTAGCTATCACAGGGAGTGGGGAGAGGGAGGGAAAGAACATGAATCTTGAAGCCATGTAAAAAATATTCTAAATTAATTAATTAAATAAAATTTTCAAAATCCCCCTGCAAAAAAGATTACTTGCTTCCATTATAACACCTATCAAGTTTTCCGAATGGAAAAGAGAGATAAAAGAACAATTAGCAGATACATCTTCTCTTCATTATCCCTGGCACCTCCAAGCAATGATCAGGAATTTTCCTTTTTTAGATTGTCTTCTTGATCTCAACATAGCTAAAATGATCCCTTTTTGTTGGATGAATGCATGTGATGAATTCCATAGCCTTGGATGAATAATGTGATCTCTGTTTATCTCAGTTTCCTCAACTATAAAATGGAGGTCATAATTACAACTACTTTTTAGGGTTGTTGTATATAAAGATCAAATGAGAAAATATTTGAAAGTACTTATTGTAGTTCCTGGCAATTATTAGGTCCTGCATTAAAGCTACATATTATTATTATTATTATTATAAATTTAAAATTTAAAAATAATCTAAATCATTCCTTAAGTTCTTTATGTAGTTACTCTATTTTACATACTATAAACTTTATGTATTTACCCTGTTTTAAACACACTGCTCTTTTAGGAAGCCATTTCCTGATGGTGTTTGTCTTTAAAATTGGAGTCTTGAAAATCCCCATTCACCTTTCTAAGGTCCATTTCTACATCAAATTTTAGAATATAGGAACCAACTTATTGTTTCTCTAAATGCTTTGAAATATTCCCTTCCCAAAAATAGAATGTGTTTCAGACTATACTCACATTCTCTGCCCTCAATCCCAAACTCTATGATGGTCCCAAGGTTCTGATCATTCCTCCTTCAGTGACTAGTGTCTCCATATTGTAGTATCAAGTCTAGAAAAGCTGTTCCTTTTTATTACTTCTTCCCCTGAGGCAGTCTAGTCACATTTGATCTTAATACCCAGGAAAAGATGAGTACAGGTATCCAGAAATAGCTGGAGTGACTAGAGACACTTTGTGGACAAGGTATTATTAGGGTTCAAAATGGGTGGCCTCCAGAGGAACACACGAGACAATGCAATCAAAGCAGGAGAAAGCTTTATTGCCAGTGCGCGCTGGGGGAACTCAGCAAGAGAATCCTGAGTGGTACATTCAAAGGAGGGAATATATATGTTTCTAGGATACAGGTGTCTTTGTCTTAGGGTTAGCTAATAGCTAGACAGAGGGAGTAGGGATGTTTCCAGGTGCCACAGGATATGATTCTTAATCTTCAAGGCTGTTCTGTCTAGGGAAGGAGTTGTGTCCCTGGGACTGTGAGTCAGAGATAACTGCCCTGCTTGAGCCAGGCATGACGCTATCAAAAAAAACCCTGCTATCAAGCTGTTAGTTATGAGTTTGGCTATAATATTTCTATAAGATTTTTGGCTATAATATTTCTATAAGCTTTTTGGCTATAACAGTATTAGCAGTAAGCCCTGAAGATATAAGGTCTAATTCTGTGTTCTTTTACTTGTTATTTCTGATTGTTAAAATTCATAGTGACTAAATTTTTGCACATTAGTAAATTTCACAAATGCCTCTGTATTTCACTTGATGTCAAATATGCCCTGGGAGAGGGGCAGTGGGCACTTGTGGTCAATTAGCTATCTGTCCTGATGGAGCTGTCTAATGCCTTGCTGAACTTCTTGTCTGTGGCTACTGCAAGGATAAATCAGGAGACACCTGGGTGTCTGCACAAGGGATTGGCACAGACTTATGACTATGACCTTTATTTTTCTGCTAAATTAACTTCTGTCAGGCAAGTTGCTCAGAGCATGAGCTGTATTTCTCTCTGCCTTAAACTCACAATTGCATCTTTGCTAGAATGAAATGATCATTAGGGCAAGTCAAGAATGTGTCAGTGTTCTGATTAGGAAGAAGAAGGAGTTCCTGCTTGGGAGGTGGGGGGCAATTCAAAGGGAAGCTTAGAGAATCCGATGATGTGTCCTCATTTTGGATTTTCATTTCCTAAATTCTTTGTCTTTCATCTTCTGGCTTTGTGATCTCTTTTCTTCATCCCTGACAATATATCATTTGTTATTTTTTCTTTCTTTCCCCTTCTTTTATGCCCACATGAAGGCTCTCAATGATGTTTTCTCCTTCCTATTTTGGATTTTCTCTAATGAGTTTTTCTTTTTAACATTAAGGACAACTTTTATTTAAGTCATTGTGATGAAATCACATATTTCCTCTCATTTTAGTGTTACACATGTTAGAATTTTAAAAAATCTCATCTCTTGTACTTGCCATGTGATCTTTCACAAATCACCAAATCTCTCTAATCTTTCATTTGTTTGTTGATCTGTTAATATAAAATGAGGGCTTTGGTCTATTACAGTGATGGTGAACCTGAGGCACAGATGTGAGAAATGGCATGCAGAGCACTCTCAGTGAGCACTCAGCCTTCCCACTTCCCAGGTCATTACTAGAAAGGTAAAGGGACTAGAGTGGAGATGCTCCCCTCCCCTTCTCCACTGAGCTTAATGACCTTTTTCACATGCCCTGCCCCTCTGCCCAGCTGCTAATGGGAACACAGAGTAGGTAAGGTGCGTGGTTCAGAGGCAGCAGAGCTAGAGGGGAACAGAGAACTTGGGCCACTCCTCTCATCCTCTCTACTCTTGCTGAGGATATTCCTCACTTCACCTGACCCTTTGCTTAGTAGCCCAATGGGAGAGCTTCCTTCTTCTCTTATGTGGGTTAAGGGGGAACAAGACACTTGGGGGTAGAGGGGCACCGCAAGTGGTTTCTGGTTGGAGGGCCCAGCAAGCACTCAGGCTGGAGTGTGGAGGAATTGCCCAAAAGTCCATCTCTTAAATGTTCACCATCACCAGCCAATAAGGTTCCTTCCAGTTCTAAATTACTGAGATCCTGTGATTTCACCCCTCTGTAAGTCATGACTTTGAAAAACAAGGCAGGTGGAGCAGCTAGATGTCTTAGGGGATTGAGAGTCAGACTGAGAGACAGAAGGTCTTGGGTTCAAATCTGGCCTCAGACACTTCCTAGCTGTGTGACCCTGGCAAGTCACTTAACCCTTAACTGCCTCAGCCTTACCATTCTTCTGCCTCAGAACCAATATTGATTCTAAGTTGGAGGATGAGGCTTTAAAAAAAAAAGAAAGACAAAACAGGTTAGAGTGTGAGGCCAGGAATTGTGGTGCCTGGGTTTAAATCTGGCCTCAGACACTTAATTGGGCAAGTCACTTAATCTTGTTTCCCCAGCTCTTATCCTCTTCTCTTAGAATTGTTACTAAAGTAGAAAGTAAGATGTTTTTTGTTCACTTTTTTTTTAAAGAAAGAAGCTATGATACAATGTAAAGAGCAATGTACAGGCAGTGAAAAGAAGTGTATTCTAATTTTGCGTGTCACTACTTGACTATATGATTCTGGGTAATGTCATGTCACTCTATCTCTGCAATTTATAATCCTAGAAAATTTCCCAGAAGACTGTCATATGATATGTTACAGGAACAATTAGGGTCAGGGGAAGCACTTGAACTGATCCAAAGTTCAATACTCTAGCCACAAAGCTCTAATGGTCTTTTTCCATCATATTTTCCACAAGAAATCACATAAGGAACAGCAATCAGTCTCATGCATTTATTTAAAACTCAGGTAAGCTAGCCATGCTACTACACTAATGGGGGCTCTAGGATATATTGATTCCTCAGCATAGCTCCTCTTTTTTGATGCGGATGTCACGTCCAGATTTCCTGGAAGAGAAGAGAAAATGGAGAAAACTGTGAATCACCTTCATTTAAAAAAATCTAGAGCCTGAAGGAGAAAAAAAGAAAAATTCTTCCTAGAAAGTCATCAGCAGAATGAGGACAAGTTAGATGAGAGTAGAAAGGAACCATAAAATGTGGAATGAAATGTTTGGAGGGAGCTTAGAACAATGAATATCAGAAGGTCAGTTATTTTCTGGATGGCCAGAAGGTTTTAGTAAAAATCTTCTTTTTTGGCACCACAATCAGCCTTTTGACAACTTTTGCTAATTGATTCTATTTCTGGCCTTTGGGGCCAAGCAGAACAAAGAACATCTTCTGTACCTCCACAGCCCTTCTAATATTGAAAGCAGTAATTAGTATCTTCTTCTCTTTCAGTTTTCTCTTCCCGGGGTTAAACATCTCTGGATCCTTCAAATAACATCATTATTGGTTGATCTCTCTTCTTTGAATAAGTTCAAGTGTAGCTAGGAGGCATAGTAGAGATAGGGAGCCTTGGATCAGGGAAACCTGTGTTGAAATCTAGCCTCAGACACTCAATAGCTATGTGGCTCTGGGCACATCACTTAGTCTCTGTTTGCCTCTCTTACCTCATCTGAAAAATAGGAACAATAATAGCACCTCTGTCCTAGGATTGTTGTGAGAATAAAATGAGGCAATAATTTGAAAGTTCTTAGCACAGTACCTGGAACATTGTAAATGCTATATGTTGTTGATTTGTTTCAGTATTGCTCAACTCTCTGGGAGCCTATGTGGGGTTTTCTTGGCAATGATATTGGAATGGTTTGCCATTTCCTCCTTCAATTCATTTTTTAAATTAGGAAATTGAAGCAAACTTGGTAAAGTGACTTGCCCAGGGTCAAACAGTCATCAAATATTGGGGGTCAGCTTTGAACTTAGGTCTTCCTGACTCCAGACCCATTTCTCTATCTATTGTGCCATCTAGCTGCCTTTAAATGATATATAAATTTTAACTATTATTATTTTAAGTACCTCAGCATCCCTCTATTCTTCCTGTCCTCTCTTACACTTGCAATCCTAGTTTCTACAGGAATTAAATCCATTGAATGCTAGTATTCTGGTCCCCTTCAGTTTAATATAAAAAACATTTATGAATTCTAGATCTAATGCTTTATACAGAGCATTCTTAGGGTTTCTAATCCACAAAAACATAAATGTTAAAGTACAGGTACATTTTATGCTCTGGGTCCTAAGGCTCTTTCTTGGCCTGGCATTTTGTGTTCTATGAAGTTATGATTTTACCTTGAGACTTGATGGATTTCTAAAAATCAAAGTTTACTTCTCTTTGTTCCCTCTAAATACTGATGAAGATGTGTTAAAGTTCAGGCCAAAAATTTAGTCAGGCCCTGGGAAATTTTCCAAAGGACTCCAATTTCACCTTTTCAAGGTTTATAAATGGATCAAAACCGTCAGTCATCTGGAATGTCTTAAGATACCTAGTCAGGCCCAGGAAATGGAAATTCTTCATTATCCTTCATTGAGAGGAAAAAAACCTGGATTGAAGGTGATGTAGCAGACTAAGGTAATTCCCAAATCTGCCAGGCTCCAACAATGCAGAGGGCTCTGATGGGAGACTAAGCTATGGTAGAGATACAGGATAATCTGGAATTGGGTACTATATAGAAGTTTAAATCCTAAACCTCATTCTATGATTTAGCCCTCAGTGTCACCAGGCACAGATCTCTCTTGTTCCCTTCATCAATGGTTTCCTTTGCTATGGTTCAAAAGGAAGGTCCTCCTCCTTCCTTTCTATTGCTCCAAAATATAATGATCATTCAAGTATTATCAGCTCCACCTCCTTTGCTTTTCCACAGCTCACAGACATCTCTCTCTTTTGGACTTTTAAAGTGAACAAGAAACTACAGATCTGATTTGCATTATAGCTCTTTTGTTAATGATTCATATCACCTTGGACAAGTAAATGATCTTCCTTAGAATACAGTTTCTTCATATTTAAATAAAATAGCTGGCCTGAATGTTATTTTTTAATTGATTTATAAAACTGCTTACAAATGTTAAGTATTAGCTATAAAGCAAAAGAAGAAAAAGGTCTAGGAAATGGAAGTTAAATTGATTTGCCCAGAATCCCAAAGCTAAGAAGTACTGAGCCCCTCTTTTCTCTAGACATGAATCTCAATTCACTTAACCATTTTCTACCTGCATGTTCTATTCGATCCTCTACCCTTAAAGCTGATATTCTCCATTCTATTCTGAGTGGTCTTTCAACTTTAATCTAATTTAGCTCTTCAGGCATTTATTATGAACCTGGTATTTGCTAGCCACTAGGGTTAAAAAACCAAAACTACAATTGTAATCATTTTCCCTCAAGGAGCTTAATTTATTTCAGTGAAATAAAAATATATACTTAGTAGGCACACAGTAATTATTTGGGGAAATAGAGAGAATGACTCAAATAATGGGAGGATTTTGTTTGTTTGTTTTTGTTTGTTTTTTGGGGACTTGTAAAAATCACCTACTTCATTCAGTAAATGATAATTGAAAAGAATCTTAATGGAGTTAGGGAGTCCAAGAGAAAGAAATGAGGAGAAAGGACATTTCCCACATAAGGAACTTCCTCTGCAAAGACATAAAAAGAGAAGATGGAATGTCACATGCAAGGAGCAACTAATAAATATTTTCGCTGGAATTTAGAGTAAACAGGAGATTAACAATGAATCTCTAAGTACTCACCATGTTATTTAACTATCCTAATTCTCTATTATTTCAAGGACATGTGTCTGGCGTCTCCAGCTAAAGGGTTGAGAACCTCTAAGGACAAGGTATGAAAGAAATCCTGACCAAAAGATACTGTGAAAGAGGGGATTCAAAATAGAGATCCATGGACTTTGATTTGGAAGTCATAGAAGCGATTCCCAAAGTGGGTGCTACCACCCCCTGGTGGGTGCTGTAGTGATTCAGATGAGCGGTGATGGCCACACTTTTTTTTTGTATTCAGTGTTCAATAAATACTTTCATAATTTCCAGGGGGGCTCTAAGTAATATTTTTTTCTGGAAAGGGGGCAGTAGGTCAAAAAAGTTTGGGAACCACTGCAAGTCTATCCTAATCCTTGTACTTTTAACCTATGCATCAGTATCCACTCTTCTTAATACTCATTGAGCTACTTTCAGGAGGATTTTACAACAAAAAACTACAGCTCAGAGAGCTGCTCACAGAAGAGACCTTCAAGATCACCTAGCCCAAATCCCTCATTTACCTAAGGGGAATCCAAGACTCAGAGAGGGAGTGACCTGCTTAATGGTCAGGAAGAGATAATCAGTTTCCTGACTCCAAGATCAGAATTCTCCCCTCTCTCCTCCATGGTATGAAATATACTTAAGGAAACTCTGTATGAGAGACTACTAACTGACCCCTGTACTTTTCCTTCACATCATTGTAGTAGTCACCCAGTTCCCATCATCCCCACCCCTTTCTTATTGTCCATTTGATCTAGTTCATAGTGTGACACTTGTTAGAATCTAGGTGGACATATTTGGAGACAACATTGTATAGTGTAAAATCCTGGATTAAAATCTAGCAGAGGTAGGTTTGAATCCCATGTGTGTCATTTTATACCTGGGAGGTCCTGGGTGAATCAGCACTTCCTCTTTGGCAGTTTATTGAAACCTGTAGACTCCATTTTAAAATAATTTTTATTGCCTACTTCCGTGCTTGAAGGAAATGAGAATTTTCAGTTCAAGGCTAGAGAAAATGAAGATGTCCTATTTTTCCTCTTCCAAGTTAATGGATCCCCTAAAATGTTTCCATAAATCCATTAGTAGGAGGTTTGTGACCTACCGATTAAGAACTTTTAGAATAAATGACCTATAAAACATGCTCAAGTTCTTAGTTCAAATCAGGCTTTAAAATGTCACCTCTAAAAAATATTATGGTGGTACTTACACAACAAGCCTACACAGTATGCATTTATTGTAATAGGTATTTCCATCAGTGGCACAGACAGGGTTGAATTCACTTGTGCATCCAAGAAAACCGGAATTACATTTAAGCTAAAAGAGTCATAAAATAAAATGAACATATATCACAGAATTTCATATGCTCAGAACTTCAGAGCCTGGAGGGATCTATAGTAACCATTTCAGGTAGTCAGGCTATAAATATTTATTAGGTACCTATGATGCGCCAGGAACTGTACTCAGCAGTGATGTTAAAAGGAAGGTAAAAGACAATTCCTGCCATCAAAGAGCAGGGAGAAAAGATAACCTGTTCACTGGAAGACTGCCATCAACAGTCTAATGGGGAAGATAACATACAACTAATTATTTTCAAACCAAATATGGGAAATACCCTCTGGTTATGATAGGGAGGGGCCCCGTTTCTCTTTCCAAGATTTTTTCCTGCCTTCTGTTCCTTTTTATTGTTTTTTTTTTTTATCAATAAGCAGATTTGCACAATCACAAAGGCAATAAAATGTTCTTCCCTTTTGTCCATAGGAAAAAAATAACCTCTAAAGTCAGGTACATTACAGGGAATTTCATTGTCTTACAACAGGACAGCTAAGGGAGATCTTAGAACAAATAATGTAGTTCACAGGGCTGGAAGGGAGCTGAGAACATAGAACACAATATCAGAGCTGCAAGAGACATCAGAACAAAAGATGTAAGAGCTATTAGACTACCTAGAATATGGAACACAGAATATCAAGGCTTGAAGAGACTTCAGAACACAGAATGTCAGAGCATAGAGTACAGCAGAGCTGGGAGAAAACCCAGAAAAAAGACCATGAAATGTCAGAGCACAGAACTCAAAAGATGAAAATGGGAAGAGACCTCAATATATAGACACACACGTCCAAAATGTTAGAACTGGAAGGTACATCAGAATCCACAGATTGTTAGATGTTCAAGGTACCAGGGGCAGCTGGGTAGCTCAGTGGGTTGAGAACCAGGCCTAGAGATGGGAAGTCCTAGGTTCAAATCTGTCCTCATACACTATGTACCTTTGTGACCCTGGGCAAGTCACTTACGACCTATTGCTTAGCCTTTAACCCTCTTCTGCCTTAGAACCTATACACAGGATTGATTCTAAGACAGAAGATAATTTTAAAAAAATACACAGAATATTAGAGGGGGAAGGACCAAAGAACATTGAATACATATAATATTAGAGTTTAGAGATTATTTTTCTCCATGTTCTTCATTTAACAGAGAGGGAAATTGAGGCCTAGTGATAGAAAATGCCTTATCTAAGGTTCAGGAATACACTAAGGTTCTTAGATCAAAGAATGGTGTTATTGTCATGCCTCAATCTATTAGGTGCTGAAAGCTGAATGGATTTTGTGAATCAATGGTCCCCTTCTTCATGGCATGGGAGAAATGTTAAATGGCAAAGCAGAAACTTTTCTTACCTTTCTTGGTAACTCAGCTTGAATAGTATCTAGAAAACAAAAATTAAAAAGTTTAGGATTGCTTTCTCTTTAACACAGATACTTAGGAAGTGGGAGACAGAAATTAAGGGAGACAGAGGAGTGCAGATTATATACCTACTCTCTCCAACCACCCCTCGACCACTGCACTGGGTTTTCCCCAAACCCCAGGTCCCTGAAATATGGCAAAATGAGGAAAAAGTTCAGTTGACTAAACAAAGACACAGGTATTTTTCTATCAATTTTCTATCCATTATTTCAAATCCTTGACTATGGGAATCAGGACATTGGGACTTTATCTTAACTGCCCTATGCAGTGACTCTGTGACCTCAAACAAATATCTTTCTGTCGTTGCATTTCACTGATCTTTGCTTTAAAGTGATTCAGTTAGATTCTGGGAAGGAGCAAATTTTAAAACCTACGCACCCTTACACACCAAGATAGAAAATAATATGCTTTGAGAAGAAAGAGGAACAAGTCTAACAATGGTACAGAGCAGGGGAAATCCTACTGCTACACAACTAAAGAGGTACGCCAAGAAAAAGGCTTCAATTATTGAACTCTTGGGTCTGAGGGTATAGAATGGGAATCCCAGGACGTCCCCCCACGTGCTGTGCAAAGTCTCTAGAGACCCCTGAAATCTCAGGACAGGGTGGCGCACCAACCCAGAGAGAGTGCCTTGTTGGTGCCAGACTCGGGGAGTTGAACACAGGTACCGGAGAGGTGACTGGAGGAAAAAATCAAAGAAACACAGCAAAAATGTCCAGAAGATGGTGGCTTAGAGAAAGCCAAACCTCAGACAGCAGACCACTGGTCTTCCTCACACAGAGATAGAAAACAAATGGCTTCAAGAGTAAAGAAAACCAGATCAAACAGAAGGACAGTGCAGGGGGATCCTACTGCTGGACAGTTCAGGTCAGCAAAAACTCTCCTTCTTGTCCTCCAACTTTTTTTCTGCCCTCGAGGTTTTAGCCTCAGGGCATATTAAGCAGTACAGACTAATTGAAACAATACAGGCTAAATAGCAACAATTGGACAGAGGAGAATTCTTCAGAGGGCAGAGAAAGTAACTACAAACCTCCATTACTAGCTGGGGGAAGATCTTTCATCAAAGATCATTAAATACATTTGCTCACACTAGCAGAACAGAAAAGGAAAAAAATATAAGTAAACAACAGAAAAAGAGAAAAGAAATGACAATTGACAGCTTCTTTCAAGGAAGTGAAAAGAGAGCAAATGAAATAGAAATAGAAGAAGAGGAAGAAGTTCCAGCATTTTGGACACAGAAGATCTCAAAATTCAATTAACTCAAGAAATTCAGGAACTCAAAAAGCAATCAAGAGAGGCAAGAGAGGCTGAAGACAATTTGAAAAAGGAAATATATGAACTAAAACAAGAAAATAAAGCCTTAAAAGTCAGAATTGGCCAGCTTGAAATTGAAGCAAAAAAGGCAAAAGATGATCTACAAAGAAAATCAGACCAGAAGGAGAAGGAAGAATAAAAGGCAGGGATGAAATTCAGTCTTTAAACAACAGAACTTAACAACTAGAAGCAAATGACTTCACAAGGCAGCAAGAATATTAAAAACAAAATTTTTAAAAAATGAAAAATGTGAGGAGAATATGAAACACCTCATTGAGTCAACCAAAGATTAGGATAACAGAGATATAGTAATAGACAATTTAACAATTATTGGTTTACCAGAACATCATGATAAAAAAGTGATTCTCAAAGTGGAAACCACTGCCCCCTGGTGGGTGCTTTAGTGATCCAGGGAGCAGTGATGGCCACACGTGCATTTATCTTTCCTATTAATTGCTATATAAAATTTTAAAAAATTAATTTCCAGGGGCACTAAGTAATATTTTTTCTGGAAAGGGGGTGGTAGGTCAAAAAAGTTTGGGAACCACTGTGATAAAAGAAAAAAAGTTTAGATATCATAATACAAGAAATTATTAAGGACAACTGCCCTGGCATTCTCAAACAAGAGGGAAAATTAGAAATTGAAAAAATCCATAGATCTCCTCCTACATTTAATCCACAACTGACAACTTCCAGGAATATTGTAGCCAAATTCAAAAACTACCAGACCAAGGAAAAAATATTACAAGTTGCTAAAAAGAAGTCATTCAGATATCAGGGAACCACAGTTAGGATAACACAAGATCTGGCTGCATCTACATTGAAGGACCAGAAAGAGTGGAACATAATATTCTGGAAAGCAAGAAAACAGTGTCTACAACCAAGAATTAACTATCCAGCAAAACTGACTATATTATTGCAGGGGAAAGTATGGTCATTAAATAAAATTGAGGACTTCCAAGCATTCATAAAGAAAAAAACCAGACTTAAACAGAGAGTTTGCTGCCCAAACACAGAACTCAAGAGAATCACAATAAGGCAATTAAGAGAATGGGGGGAGGGGAAAAATCTTTTATTTAAGGGACCCTATGAATTCAATCAATTTTTATCCCAAGAAGAAAAGAAGACATTGGCAAACATTAAAAATTGTTATTACCAACAGTCTAACGAGAAGAAGTTACATAGAGAGAACAGGGACAAACTGTATAGGATGATATGCCAACCTATAGATTTAGATATAGATATAGATATAGATATAGATATAGATATAGATATAGATATAGATATAGATGTAGATGTTGATATAGATAGATATAGATATAGATATAGATATAGATATAGATATAGATATAGATAGATATATGTGTGTATGTATAAATATATACAAAACTAGAGGAGGGGGAAAGAAGATAATATTAAGAAAAGTGGGGAAAAAAACAAAGAGTAAATTTATATTCCAATAAAACATGTGGGGCCTACAGAGAAGAATAACAATACACTGTAAAGGTAAAGAGGTTGGAGAGAGGAAATGTTTAATACTTAAGTATATTGAAAGCAACTTAAAGGGAGAAGAACAATCAGATTTATTGGGGCAGAGAACTAATTCCCACCCTATAGAGAAGCAAAAGGGTAACAAAAGGACTGGTGGGGATGAAAGTAACACCAGGAAAGGAGAGGGCGGGGGGTGGGTGGAGGTAGCTTAATAAAGATCCTAAAGAAGAGTAAGAGGGGAATAAGAAGGGAGAGGGGAGAAAGGGACGTACAATAAAGGAGGGTATTAGAGAAACTGATTAAAAACAAAACATTGGTATGAAAGGAAATAGGGAAAGAAGAAAGGACAGGACAAGGAGAGAGAATCAAAATGTCTGGGAATACATATTTGATAATAGTGTCATACATACCAAACTACAAAAAATCTTTTTTACTGAATTAGGAAAAAACTATAACAAAGTTTATTTTGAAAAACAAAAGATCAAAAATTTCAAGGGAAATAATGAAAAAAAAAGTGAAGAAAGGTGGCCTAGCAGTACAAGATATTAAACTATACTTTAAATCAGCAGTCTTCAAAATGATATGGTACTGCATAAGAGACAGAAGGGAGGATCAGTAGAATAGATTTTGGGTAAGTGATGTCAGCAAGACACTGTATGATAAATCCAAAGATCCCAACTTTTGGGACAAAAATCCACTATTTGACAAAAACTGTTGGGAAAATTAGAAAACAATAAAGGAGAGATTAGGTTTAGCTTAACATCTCACACCCTACACCAAGATAAATTCAGAATGGGAGAATGACTTGAATATAATAAAGGAAACAATAAGTAAATTAAGTGAACACAGAATAGTATACTTGTCAGATCTCTGGGAAAGGGAAAATTTTAAAACCAAATAAAAGTTAGAAAAAATTACAAAATGTAAAATAAATAATTTTATTTATATTAAATTAAAAAGATTTTGTACAAACAAAAACAATGCAACCAAAATCAGAAGGGAAACAACAAACTGGGAAAACATCTTTATAACAAAAAACTCTAATAGAGGTCTAATTACTCAAATATAGAAAGAGATAAATCAATTGTATAAAAAAATCAAGCCATTCCCCAATTAATAAATGAGCAAGGGACATGAATAGGCAATTTTCATATAATGAAATCAAAAGTATCAATGAGCACATGAGAAAGTGTTCTAAATCTCTAATAATTAGAGAAATGCAAATCAAAACAACTGTGAGGTATCACCTCACACCTAGCAGATTGACTAAAATGACAGCAGGGTAGAATAATGAATGTTGGAGGGGATGTGGCAAAATTGGGACATTAATTCATTTTGCTGATGGAATTGTGAACTGATCCAACCATTATGGATGGCAATTTGGAATTATGCCCAAAGAGTTCTAAAAGAATGCCTGCCCTTTGATCCAGCCATACCATTGCTGGGTTTGTACCCCAAAGAGATCATAGATAAACAGATTTGTACATAAATATTTATAGCCACACTTTTTGTGGTAGCAAAAAAACTGGAAAATGAGGGTATGTCCTTTGATTGGGGAATGGCTGAACAAATTGTGGTATATGTTGGTGATGGAATACTATTGTGCTCAAAGGAATAATAAACTGGAGGAATTCCATGTGAACTGGAATGACCTCCAGGAAATGATGCAGAATGAAAGGAGCAGAGCCAAAAGAATATTTTACAGAGAGACTGATACACTGTGGTAAAATAGAATGTAGTGGACTTCTGTACTAGCAGCAATGCAATGACCCATGAAAAATCTGAGGGTCTTATGGAAAAGAATGCTATCCACATTCAGAGGAAGAGCTACAGGAGTAAGAATACAGAAGAAAATCAAGTGCTTCAACACATGGTTTGATGCAGACATGATTTAGAATGTAGACTCGAAAGGACCACACCAATGCACCTATCAATAATATGGAAATAGGACTTGATAGATGACACATGTTAAAAACAGTGGAAATTTCCATTGGCTATGTGGAGGGGGGGCATGGTTGGGGAGGTGAAGGGGAAAGTAAGATCATGAATCATGTAACCATGGGAAATTTTTCTAAAAAATAAAAAAATTAAAACAAAAAAATAAAATGATTCAGTTAGACTAGATAAACTGAGTTTCCCGTCTGCTTTTGCCCTTTGCTTTTTCATGTTTTAAGGTCACTTTCATCTCTGAAAGAACATGTTCTTTGTCCTTTGTTCATCAACATATGGTCCATGTTTTTACATCCTATGTTCTATGTCCTATATTCTTCTTTCAATTTAGTCAGGGATTATTGAGATCCTATAATTTTAGAGAAGCTGTGGTATGGTAAAAGGATTAATAAAATGAGACACCTTCCTAGGAGAAAAAATATCAATAATAGAATGCAATGCAAATTCTTATAGGTACTATGAGAAAGGCAAAGATTTCATAGAAGAATGTGGTTTTGAAAATGGTATTTTGACAGAGACAGGGCATCAGGCCATTTCAAGCAATGGAAACCAAGCAGTAATAGGATAGTATTCATAATAGAAAAAGTAATGAGTGTGTGGTCCATTTCCTGGATAATAACTACTCTCTCAAATGTTACCAATAATCCCTCAAAGTGCTAAATTCAATGGTTTCTTCTCAATTCTAATCTACCTTGACTTCGTTATGAAACTTTCCATATTATTGACCACTCCAATAATTCTCTTCTCTTGTTTTCCTTAGCTCTGGTCTCACCTGACTTTCCTCCATCCTGTTTTACAGCTCTGCCACAATTTGCTTTGTTAACTTGCCTTCCATATCTTGAATCCTTTTCATGGGCCTGTGGGCTCTCTTCCCTGCTCTCTCTTATCCATTTGTTAGCTTCTCTGCTTTAACTGTCATCTTTATGAAGATGACTCAATGAGCTACCTAGTCAGCCCTCATCTCTTTCCTGAGTTATCCTACTTCATGGCCTGTACAACAGACACTTCATCCTAGAGGGACCACAAGGATCAGAAATCTTGACATATCCAAAGCAAAAGCTAATCTCCACCTCCAAACCTACCTGCCTCCAGCTGTCCCTATTTCTATCAAGGGTACCAGTGTGCCTCCTGGCATGTAGATTTATAACTGTATAGAGAGAAGAGAATCAATTTGTTCTTCTCAGCATGGACATCCATCCTAGACACTATTAGGAAATGAAAACCTGTTTAAGGTAACAAAATAAGACCTCAAGGATATTTTGTTATTGCTCCAGGCCCAGTGAGTTAGGATGCCTCTTAGGTTAAAGAAGAAAACCATCAGATTATCATACCTCCTTATCTCCTCTGTCCTTTAGGAGCCAAAGGAGTTCCTCCCGAGGACATGACTATCTTTCCATAACCTTTCCCTTCCTTGGTGAAAACTTGGGATGGGCTCATGCTATGTAACTTCTTGATTTCTAATTGGAAAGACTTTTATACCTAGATTGTATGTTTGGTCCACAAACCATGGGATATCAGACAGAGGGGAATGGAGGTCTTGCATCAGTAATCTTTAAAATACTTGTATCTGCTCTCATGCATTGGGCATTGCCATTAGAATATTGGCCCCTTTCTCATGAGAAAGAAAAACGACTTCTTTTACTATCCACTTTCTAACTACAGGTTTGTAATTATAATTTGGGTGGCTGGACATTTTATTTTATTCCACTCACAACCTATAAAGGTTCCTGGATTTTCTCTTCTTTTCTAAATCATGTATTTTACCTGTATATTTGGTCTGCATTCTTTGTCTTGTCCTAAATATTTGTAATTAATCCAGTATTTATAATCTTCTGGGGTTTTGACTACAGCAAATCCATTCCAAACAAAAATTGAACTAAATAGATTATCTATGACATTGCATATTACTGTCCCTTTTGGGGGGTCACTTTCAGTTTTATTAATATAATGACATCATGTGAAAGTGCAGGCAACCTGTGACATTTCTTAATTAAAAACATATTAAAAGAAATCTATTTTTTGCTCTCATATCTTCATAGGAAAAAATGAAAGGAAAATTTCCCTTAACATAAATGCATAGTCTAGAAAAATAAACTCCCTTAATGACTGTCCACAAGAATATATGTTATTGATACCCTAAGTCCATCAGCTTACTGTAATGTATACTAAGGTTGATTTTAAGGGTCCAACTTCCTCTGACATTCTATAAGTCTATATCCAAGTGAATAAAATAAATAATTCTGAGAGGTTTATTTTCTACCTCTTTTCTAGATGACTTGTAAAATGAGTTAAATATTAATCTGACTCCTTTTGTGCTCTCATTCTTGGTCTTCTACCTTCAGATCTGAGAGTTGGAAGTGACCTTATGATTGAAAAATCCCTGGAGTTTGAGCCCAAAGAATTAGGTTTCAGTCCTTGATCTGCCAGTCACTCTTTTAGGAAGAGTCATTTCCTCTCTCTAACACTCAAGTTTCTTAATGCATGCACTATTAATAATATCACTTATGCCCCCTTTCTTGCAGGGCTGTTGTAAATAAAATGCTTGGTAAACAAATATATTCCCACCTAGGAGCATAATCATGAAATTGAAAAGGAATTCAGTCACCTAGTCCAAACTACTGATTTAGTAAAAGAGGAAACTGAGGCTGAAGGTAACACTTGTAATAAATGGAAGATTTAAATCAAAATTCTCTTGTCTGAATCAAATTATGCTCTTAGCTGTCTTCACTAAAATCTTCTTCTGTTAACTCGTTGAAGCCTGACACTGAAGTTCTTAAAGGGTATATTATGAGATCACAGGTTTTGGCAAGTCCTTTCAAGCTGATAATGCTTTATGGGTCATCTTGGAAGGTGTGTTTGTGGTCTGAGGAATTAGTATAGTTAATTGTGCTAATAGTTTTCACTAAAAGGACTTTCCCCAGTGGATGAGTGTTTTGGCCATTGTAACTCATGAAACAAAGGAGCAAAGTGATGTTTGGTTGGTGCCAGTGATAAGGAGCAAATTTTCTCTGGCAGAGTGAGAAACCATATGGAAGAAATCTAAGATCTCTGGAAATCTTAAAATAATTACCACCTGAGTTCTGTTTACAGTTGTTTTCCTTTGTAAGGAAATCAATTACCTTTCCAGATGGTTTACTCTGTTTCTCAGGGGTTTGAAAATGAGTCCTCTATAGGGTAGTTGGTCTGGGAGAATAATAATAACTCTAATTCCTGGACAAATAAAGATTAATCCAAAGTTTTTGTCATTCCGTAGGTGCCTGAAATAGGAATTGAATACTTTAAAGCTAGAACATTTGGTCGAAGAAGACCCAGGCTTCAGGCATGGCTCTGCCTTGAGTTTATATCATCTGGGATGAGCTCTGCTCTAGACCTGAGCTCACCCACTTTTCTAAATGGAAATAGCAGCTTTCTTTCTCTATATCACTGAGGGGCTGTGATGGGGCACTAATTAGATAGTAAGTCCAAAAGTGTTCAAGAAAGTATAAAGTGCTGAATGAATAGAGAGTATACTGTATCATTTACAAGCATTTTTTCTGCTATACTTGTTTTAAGTGTGAATCATTTGGAAAATGGATTGAAGTTGCTAAAGGCAGGCAGAATGGGGAATTAGAGTCACAGAATTGAAGTTTGCCTCTGAAGCTGACTAACTGTGTGGTCTTGAGAAGGTTCCTTTTGCTTTCATTTAAAGTTCTGTTTCCTCTTTTACAAAATTGGGACAATAACTGTCTCAGAGTTTTTTGTCAATCAATATGTATTTATAACAAGTCTATTAGGTGCTAAAAATCACTGCAGATACAAAAACAAACTATTATTGACATATATGGAAGTACATAAATAACACGGAAAGAAGAAACAATGTAATATTTCTGAGGAAGGTACTCATTACTAGGGAGATCAGAAAAGGCTTCTGCAGAGGGTGACTGAGTCTTTCGGAAAACCAGGGATTCCAAGAGGTAGAGGTAAGGGAGAGGATTTTAGGAACAGGGAAAGAAATTGGAGATGGAGTAGCTGGTATGAGAAGAAGTAGAGTTCAATATGGCGAGACTGTAGAACATGTAGAGGGGATGATAGGAGTGATGAGGAAAAGAGAGAAGCAAAGAAGGGTTAGTAAGCTTGGGAAGAGCTTTAAATGGTACGTGGAAGATTTTACATTTGATCCCTGAGGTAATAGAAAACCACTGGACTTTTGAAAACTACTTGAGTAGGGGTGTGACCTGCTTATACTTCAGCTTTAGAGACATCATTTTAGCAACTTGATGGAGATGGACTGGAGAGATGAGAGTAGATAAAATATTGCAATAGTCACTGTGTGACCCTGGGCAAGTCACTTGACCCCCATTGCCTACCCTTACCACCCTTCTGACTTGGAGCCAATACACAGTATTGACTCCAGGACGGAAGGTAAGGGTTTAAAAAAAAAATATCGCAATAGTCAAATTAAGGCTACTCACTTGCTATGGATTCTAAGACAGAAGGTCAGGGTTTAAAAAATAGTCAAAGTGAAACTCTACAAAAATATGAATAAGGATGGTGACTATGTGAGTGCAAGTATGTTCAAGAGGTGCTGAGAAAGTAGAAATGAGAAGATTTGGTATTGATATATGAACTTAATGAGACCAATTAATTTAATGTGACACCAAGATTGAGAATGTAAGTCACTGGATGATGATATTTTTAACAGTAGAAGACTTAATTAGGGAAAGGATATGTTTTTTTGGGGAAAAAATTACAATTCTCTGGGCATCCCGAATTGGATATGTCTCTGGGACAGACATTTCAAAGATCCAGTAGGTAGATGGTAATGTATAAGTGGAGCTCAAGAGAATCAGAGCTGGATATGCAGATATGATAGCCATATGCCTAAAGGTGATAACTAAAACTAAGAAGGCTGAAAAGGTGACCACATGAGAGGGTATAGAGAGAAAAGAGAAATGGGTCAATATTAGGGGTTTGGAGAGAAGCTCGGAGTCATTGGTTATTATATTGACAGTGAACTAGCAAAGGAAACTGAGGATCAGTTAGATGGACAGGAGGACAATAAAGAAAAATCAGCATCTGAAAAATCCAGAAATAAATGGATGGTTGACATATTCATGAACTGTACAGTTAAAGAAGGGTGAAGATTAAGGAAAAATTAGTAGATATGGCAAGTAAGATATCATTGGTAACTTCAGAGAAAATATTTTCTACTGAATGATAAGATCAGAAACCAGATTATAGAGGGTTTAGAAGAGAGTCAGAGGACAGAAAGCAGAAGTACAGGCTCGAGTTGATTTCTTGAAAGGAGTTTATTGAAAAAAAAGAGAAGAAAATAGAGAGTAACAATAAGTAGGGATGATCAAGTGAGGGTTTGTTATCTTTTTTTTAAGAGTGGAGGAAGATTGGGGCAGCTGGGTAGCTCAGTGGATTGAGAGCCAGGCCTAGAGATGGGAGGTCCTAGTTTCAAATCCGGCCTCAGACACTTTCCCAGCTGTGTGACCCTGGGCAAGTCACTTGACCCCCCATTGCCTACCTTTACCACTCTTCCACCTATAAGTCAATACACAGAAGTTAAGGGTTTAAAATTAAAAAAAAAAAGAGTGGAGGAAGATGGATGCTTTTGTAGGCAGAGAATCACAAAGTTTAGAATTGAAAGGGATCTTATCAGACATGTAGTCAAATCCATACAGGAAACAATGCTTACATTAACATACATGATAAATGCACCCCCAGCCACTGCTTTTGAAGACCACAAATGAGGGGAATCCACCGTATCTCAAGATCATTCCACTACTGGATAACTTTCATTCTTAGGAAAATTTCCCTCTCTATTTTCTCTCAATTTTTCCTATTAAAGTCTAACTTTCTTTCTTTCGTAACTTCTAAATATTGCTTCTGGCTGTGCCACAAGATTTGGAGACAGAATATTAACTAAATGTTGATGATCAAGTCTGTTTTCCAGGATAGTCACTATGCCAAAGAAATATTTCTATTATTTCCTAGAATCAGAGAATTTTTAAATTCTCAATTCGAGGTATTTTAGAATTCTAAAATCATAAAATCTTAGAATCAAGATTCTAAGAAATTGCATTGTTGAATATTAGAATGTTACAGTTGGATTTGTTATCAATCCTAGAATTTGGGAAGGGACCTGAGAGCTCTGTATCAAGATCAATCAAAGAAAAGGAGAATGTTTACTTTGGAAAAGAGTAATTATTTTAGCAACACAATCAAAAGATTTTCAACTCAGAAGAAACCTCAATTGCTACCTCATCTAATGTGCACTTGAATAGGTATAGTCATCAGAAAATGTCTACCAACTAGTTTTCTGACTTTATTTGAACCCTTCAGTGCTTAAGTAGTTTGGTACCTGTTAGGGAATGAGTCTGGGCAGGGTGTCAATAGTTGGAAGGAGCTACTTTTAGGAGAGGCTAATTCCATAGTTAGATCAGTAAACTTTAGGAAATTCTGCTGATATCAAGCATTTAACTCTTTGTGACATACACATATTTCTCCTAATTCTACTCTTTTGATCCAAGCATAAAAAAGTCTAATCGTTCTTGTACCTGATAACATTTCAAAAACTTGAAGACTCCTACCATGTCCTTCCTAAGTCTTCTCTTCTCCAGATTAAACATCTCTATTTCCTCTCATGAATCTTCATATGTCATGATACCAAGACCTTCTCTAATTTACTCTACCTTCTCTGGACTTCCCCCAACTTATCAATATTCCTCCCTAATGTGGCATCTAGATTTTAATGAAATACTTATGTTGTCTCTCCAGGGCACAGGAAATGGAATTATAAGTTTCCTAGACTTGAAAACATTCTTCTGTGAATGCAGGTTAAGGAGGCATTAGCTTGTTTTAGGTTACTATATTGGACAGTTAACTCATTTTGAGCTATTCCTCTAAATACCCCATGTGAAGACAAAATTATCTCTATCTATTTTAATGAAATCAGTCCTGCAACCTTTAACTCAATCAATCAAGAACTCAAAATATACCTACTTAACACTTAAGTAAGATATTTCACAATTTAGAAATTCTCATCTCAAGAGGGGACTTCCCAGGCCTGGGTAGGACTAAGAAAATTAAAAGACTACAATAGATTTTTGTGAATAAGGGGAAGAGACAGTAAATGAAGTGGAAAAGGGGCATAAAAGAAGAGGCCAGCATGACCTTTAATCATTCCTTTCCTGGCATTTGAAGAGACTGGATCCAGAGATTCCTGCCTTGTCATGAAGGGTTGTCATTGACGTGCTGGGTAAGTGTCTCAAGCTATAGAGGAGACTGTACTGGTGGACTTCTGACAGAAGACTCCATGCAAAGATCAAGACCTGAGGAAGCCTCCTGCCTGGGGTGCTGAACCAGATTTCACTTCTCCTCAGAAGTTCTTAGGGCTGGTAGGCTTATTAAGAATCTTTCTCTTTATCTACATATCCTACTTTCATTCTTTTCACCTCTTTGTAAATAAAAGAGGCTAAAAGTTATTTTGACTTAAGCTATAATATTTTAAAATCAGTGACCACAATATTACTTTATAATTCTCTTATTGAGTCCAAAACCCCAATTCTAATTCCTTATACCTTACATCTTTTAAAGATGAGTTGTGGTCTAATGGCATGTTCATCTTGTAATTGTTAGGCTGATTTTTTTGAATTCAGTATCAGATTTTACTTGCATGTTTGTTAACATTTGATCTCATTCAATTTGACCTGATATCCTAGCCTGTCAAGATTTTTTTAAAAACTGACTATTTCCCAGTGTGCTTGCTCTTCCTGCCAGCTCTATTTGATCTGAAATTTTAATGAGCATGCTATCTCAGTCTTTATCAACATCATTGATAAAATGATCAACTAGCACAAGATGAAGGACATTTCCCTGAATATTTTCACTAGAGACCTCATTCCAAATTAATATTGATATTCAAGCAAGAACGGTTGGAGTAACATGATGCAATGGGAAGTTTCATGGATTTGTAGTCTAGAGACCTATCTCAAGGGACCTGCCATTTGCAGATGGGTGATAGGTCATTTCTACCCTTTGGTCATGTGCCCTTCTGTCTCCTCATTTATAAAAGGAAGGAGTTGAATTAATATCCTCCTAGGTTGTTTCTGGTTTTAAATACATTAAATCATAATTCTTCTTTGATTTTATCCAACAAAAGGGTTCTGAAGCCACCTTATCATACTTTTCAGTAGCTTGAGACTCCTAGTCTTGTCATTGAAAATAGTAAGAAATCCTTTGTTAAATGCTTTCCTTTAATCAAGAGCAAGGTATATTTGTAGCATTTTCTAAACAAATCAGATTAGTTACCTTTTTGACAGGGTGAATGAAACTTGTTTGGCATCACTTTTTTTTGAGTTATCTATGCTGGCTCTCCATGACTATTAGTTGCCACATCAAAAAGAGGTTAGTTTTGGTCAGGTAGCTGATTCAGTGGATTCAGAGCCATGCCTAAATGTGGGAGGTCCTGGGTTCTAATCTAACCTCAGAAACTTCCTAGCTGTGTGACCATAGCCAAGTGACATAATCCACATTGCTTAGCTCTTACTACTCTTCTATTATGGAAACAATACACACTATAGATTTATAGATTTATTCTAGGGGACAATGTTTAGCTTTGAAACTTTGTCCATTGATGGAGGTCTCATTAAGAATATTCCCTCAAATCATGCAGATCCTTAAGTCTATGGAAGCTTATAGTGTTGGTAATTTTATATTCTAATATCCAAGAAGATATGAGCACAAATCACACCTCTGACACTTGGTGCCTTTGCAACCTTGGAAATTCATGTAACTTCCTTGTCCTTCATTTTTCTCTTTGGTAAAAATGAAGAGGGTTGGACTTGATGATTTCTAATGTCCTCTTCTGCTTTAAATTGATGATCCTATGAGTCTATAACATTTTCTGTACATTTGAATTCTAAAGAGAAGTCTCTTAAAATCCTTTTTAGAAGGTGACCCCTGAAATTTTGATAATCTATATAAAACCCTTTCTCAAAACAATCTCATTAGATAAGTAGACCAATTATTATTATTCCCAATAATAAAACTGATCAGGAAACTGAGTCTCCTCGAGATTAATTATCTTGCGTATTGTTTCATAACTAATAATTACAGCCAAGTGTCTATATCCGGTACCATGTCCTGAATGTTGAGAGCTCTTTCCACTTCAACTTAACTTTTCCTTGAATCTGTCTTAGAACAACATAAATAACAGAGTGTGGACTCAAATACATTCGTTTCAGAAATAAGAAATCTGAAATGTAAATTTAATGGTTTTGATTATATTAAGCTAAAAAGCTTTTGTACAAACAAAAACAATGTAGTCAAAATCAGAAGGGAAACAACAAATTGTGAAAAAATCTTTATAACGAAAAACTCGAACAGGGGTCTAATCACTCAAATATACAAGGAGTTAAAGCAATTGTATAAAAAATCAAGCCATTCCCCAATTGATAAATGGGCAAGAGACATGAATAGGCAATTTTCAGTATCAAAAAGTATCAAAAAGCACATGAGAAAGTGTTCTAAATCTCTAATAATTAGAGAAATGCAAATCAAAACAACTCTGAGGTATCACCTCACACCTAGCAGATTGGCTAAAATGAAAGAAGGGGAGAGTAATGAATATTGGAGGGGATGTGGCAAAATCGGGACATTGATGCATTGCTGGTGGAGTTGTGAAATAATCCGGCCATTCTGGCTGGCAATTTGGAACTATGCCCAAAGGGCTATAAAAGACTGCCTGCCCTTTGATCCAGCCATACCATTGCTGGGTTTGTACCCCAAAGAGATCATAGATAAACAGACTTGTACGAAAATATTTATAGCTGCCCTTTTTGTAGTGGCAAAAACCTGGGAAATGAGGGGATGTCCTTCAATTGGGGAATGGCTGAACAAATTATGGTATATGCTGGTGATGAAATACTATTGTGCTAAAAGGAATAATAAACTGGAGGAATTCCATGCAAATTGGAGAGACCTCCAGGAAGTGATGCAGAGTGAAAGGAGCAGAGCCAGAAGAACATTGTACACAGAGACTGATATACTGTGGTAAAATCGAATATAATGGGCTCCTGTACCAGCAGCACTGCAATGACACAGGACAGCTCTGAGGGATTTATGGTAAAGATGCTACCCACATTCAGAGGAAGGACTGCAGGAAAGGAAACATATAAGATAAACAATTGCTTGAATGCATGGGCTCAGGCGGACATGAATGGGAAATAGACCCTGAACAAGGACACATGTTACAACCAGTGGAAATGTGCGTTGGCCATGGGTGGGGGGAGAGCTGGGGGTGAAGGGGAAAGTAGGGGCATAAAGTATATAAATAGATTAAAAACGAATATTAATAAATGTCTAATAAAAAAAAACAAAACAAAACAAAAGAAGTAAGAAATCTGCGTTCACATTCTGGCCTAGACACCAGATAAATATCCCTGTATAATTCACTTAACTGCACTTTCTTCTCCATAAAAATGTCAATGACTGCTAAAAGATTTACCCAGAGGATTATTAGGATCAAATTATTCAGGTAAATAATAACAAATAAGAGCTAGAATTTATGTAGCACTGTAAGGTTTTCAAAATTCTTTACATTTTATTTCACTCTATCTTCATAGCATCTTTGAGAGTTGAGAGTTATCATTGTCCACATTTGGGACATCTAGAAGATTCATCTTCCAGATTTCAAAATTGGTCTCAGACAAGATCTAGCTTTGTGACCCAGGACAAGTCACTGAACTTTGTTTTTCTCAATTTCTAGTCTGTAAAATGAACTGGAGAAAGAAATGGCAAATTCCTCCAGGTTCTTTGCTAGGAAAACCATTAATGGAGTCGTGAAATATAGACACAACTGAAATGAATGAACAATAACAAATTATTCCCCTTTTTATAAATGAGGAAACTGGTTAAAAGATGGTAAATGACTTACAAGTGATCACAGACTTAGTGAATGTTTCAGGCAGTATTTGAATTTAGGTCTTTCTGACTCCAAAAGTACCACCTAGTCTTCTTGGTCTCTAAGTGTCCGTCTATCAGTCTGTCTGACTGTCTCTATCTCAGTTTTTCTTTTAAGCCATCATTCACATCCATTCTTCAATTTAGTGCAATAATCCTATCTATGATTACCCTATCAGTGTCTTTTCTACATATCCCAGACCCAAGTCCTCAGAGGTGCAGCTGGCACCTGTGTTCAGAGATGGGTCCTCTCCTTTATTATCTGGTGAGCTAATTCCCCTCTCTGGTGTCTGTTTTCCCCTATGTAAAGCAAGAGTAATCATATTCCCATTCCCTCCCAGACTGCAGAGTTGTGACCTCAGGAGCTGTCTTTATGTAGCTCTTTCACCAGCATTTAGTTCCTGCACATTAACCGTTAAAAAACTCCCAATAGGGTGCAGCTAAAGCCAAATTGGGTTCTGGCTGAAGGGCCATCTGGGGGCTACTGGCTCCAAAGCATGGTCAGTGTACATGAGAGGAAACTTACCCAAGAAGCAGCACAGAGCCATGGAGAGCAGCAGGAATATGCTGAGGGGCCTCATGATCAATCTCCTTTATCTCTAGCTGAAGCTGAAACTGAAAGGTTTCAACAGAGAGTAGCTGTCCTGAGTACAGAGGAGCTTGTGAGGCCTCCAAATAAAGTCCCCACAGGGCCTGTGGGCTCCACCTGCTGACTAACATCATGCTCTCAGGTGACCCAATCCCATAGACCAGCCCTAACCGTATTTCCACCAATCTGATCTCCACCAAGCAGATCTCCACCTTCTGGACTGGCTTGCCTTGAGACAGACATTGTCCATGGCCAAGCAATTTCACTGCCCTGCCCCTACTCAGCCCCAGCTTCTATTCTGTCCCTGTGTATCTAGGATTGTGGGTAATTTACCTCTTCCTGCCCACCTGGGGAATCTAGTGAGGAGATTTGTTTGTGTCCCCATCCTTAACCCCCAAGCTTCCCCTACCCTATATGTCCCCCTCTCCCCGAGTCCCTCTTGTGTTTGTGTCTGTTGACTTTGAAATAATATGGACCTACTAAAGAAGTGAGAAACCAAGTCATTAATCAGGAAAGAGATCGGTCCAGTAATTGGCTCCTAACATGGAGCCAAGCACCAAAAACTAGACAGATTTCAACATCCTGGGTTCTGTGAACAAATCTGTCCCTTGGAGAATGCACTGCTCTAGATGATTCTCCCAAGAACAGTAGAACTTAGGAAACTTATATACTATTTGGGGAACTAAGGACAGGGAAGAATGATTGATTGGCATTACCATGCCTAAGAGGAAATGAGAAGTACAAGACAGGATTATCAGGGAGAGGCTGATGCTTTACAATGGATACAAAAGGGAAGGGTCCAGCCAAGGCCTTGGATACCTGACCTAGGACTTTGATATAATAGGAGAAACTACTAAGATAAAAGAGTATTTAACATTTAATTTAGGTCTACCTAAAAGTCTATTGTTCATTTGGAAATGGTGAGTCTGAGATTTCGATTAGGGTCAGTTCTCAGGGGACAGGGTCAAAATTGGGATCTCCAGATTTTAAGTTGGCATGCCCCTCTATTCAGCCTTCCTCCTTTATGAATTTGTGTGTGTTCCCTGAATCTCACCTATGTTGTTTGTGCCCAATAGCCTTACTCATTCCTGCCCCCATTCTCTATGTCTCCATACCATGTATGTGTCTGTGGTCAGTTTGTCAGAGTATATCAGTGTGTGCTTATGTCTATTTATTTGTATATGTATGTAATTTGTATATTTATATGTGTGACATCTAGGTGATGAAGCAGAGAGAGAGCTGAGCCTGGGGTCAAGAAGATCTGAGTTCAATTATGGCGGGGTAAAGCACTCTACTTCTGTCTGATTCACTTTCCTTAAATATAAAATGATAATAATGGTACCTACCTCCCAGGGTTATTGTGAGGATTAAAGAAAACTTCTATAAACCATTTGAATTTGGGCTAGAACATAGTTGAAATTTAATAAATGCTTGTTTCCTTCTTTCTTTCCCCCAGCACTTCTTAGTGGGAATCAGAGTGCTATCTATTCTATCAATAGGCTGAACTGAATAACATAATCTCTATAATTTCCATATAGATCTGACTTTGTGGGCATTAAAATCACATGAGATGATGGTAAGACTTCTGTTTGACCTCATAGAACTTGGGTTCAGATCTTACCCCTGCTATTCCTATTTTCTGTGTGAGCTTGTGTGAGTTATTTATTTAGCCTAACCAAACCTTAGTTTCCTAATCAGTAAATTGGGAGATGGGATAGAAGACTAGAAAAGTTTTGAAATCTCTTCTAGCTCTTGACATATGTTTCCATGTGCCCTCCTCTACTCATAGTGGGGAAATAATTTTCTTTTCTTTTTTTTAAAGTAGGGAACCTTTCATTTCTCTAATCTTATCTATAAAGCAGCCATGAGGGAAGTAAGACTGAGGTTATTCTTCCTGTTTTACAGATGATCTGCTTCATTTAGAGAGCCACCTTGTGGCCAGTCTCATCAACAACTGCCATGTGTCATAAATCTCTTTTTCTAAAAACAAACCAATATATTTTTATAGTGCTGTGTGTGTTTGTGTGTGTGTGTGTGTGTGTGTGTGTGTGTTTTCAGTTTGTTGATGCAGTGGATAGAATGCCAGGCCTAAAGTCAGGAAGACTCATCTTTCTGAGTTAAAATCTGATTTCATATACTAATTAGTTGTATGACTTTGTTCAAGTCTCTTAACCATGTTTGGCTCAGTTTCCTCATTTGCAAAATGAGTTGGAGAAGGAAATGGCAAGTCTCTGTAATATCTTTCCAAGGAATCCCAAATAGAGTCATGAAGAATCAGGTATGTCTAAAATGACTGAAAAACAATACACACATATACACACGTGTGTATATGTATACAGTATATATTATAATGAAGTAATTTAGGGAATAGAATAGAAATTTATGATGAGTAAGAAGTGCTTAGGGATGGTAGCTATGCTGTCAGCTTTGAACATTCTGGATTGGAATGCAGCCCAGGGGAGTGTGAACTGTCAGTGCTGGTGTGAGAGGGGTTTGGAGCAAAAGTCCAGCCAGCAGTAAATTCATAAGCTTGGGATCTTTGGGATTGGAGAAGCTTGAAGACATCATCCCTCAAAGCAACCCTTGGTAGTGGATAGTGTTTGTTTCTGATGGACAGTTTGCAGGCCTTTTCCCTACCTAGTATCTATTGGATTATTAGCTGTGCAACAAGTTGGTTCCAGTCATCCTGAAGTTATCAAAGGAGCAACCTGGACCAATTGTGAGAATCCCAATACCCAGCTCTCCCTCTAGTCTTCAGTCAAGGCTGTCAGCCTGTCTTAAGTTAGGTTGACAGAGAAACTCCCTCTTAGAACTCCATTTCTTGTCTGTTAGATATTATTAGTTATAGATATACCACTCCCACTCTCCTTACCCTTTTAATATATTAAACTATTTTGTTTTCCTTCCTTTTTATTTCCTCTTACGTCAAAGAACCCATAGTGTGTTAGTAGTTAATCTTTGTGTTATTCCTTGGTTTGTGACAGAGACCAGTAATCCCAAATGTCATTCCTTTAGTGAAGGGTTATCAGATTTACTGTACCCCTGATACACTAACCTTCTTTGTGAGATTGATCTGTGAGAGGCATTTGCTCCAAACACCTACTGGTTTCTCATAGATTAGATTTTATTTATATATTCTTTAAATATATATATATATATAGATAGATAGATAGATAGATATAGATAGATAGATAGATATAGATATAGATAGATAGATAGATATAGATATGTGTGTTTGTATATGTAACTTCCCAACTTCCAACCCGCCCCCCCCCTCCATTTTCAAGATCTGTAACCATAGTGTTATCAACTTTGCTATTTTTACTGATATATCAAAGTACTTCCCTCTCTCTATCCATCCGTCGGTCTGACTGTCTCTCTTTCTCTTTCCTCCTCCCTCTCCCAGTCTCTTTCTTGATTTCTTTCTTTCTGTCCCTTTCCCTCCCTCTCTTTCTCTTCTATTTGACTCCTCCTTTCCAAATGGAAGGTTAAATATTAATCAGACAAAAGATGTAGGACGGTTTGGAGAAGGATGTGTTGGAGACAAGCAGAGGAGTAAGTGGTATGGACATTGTATCCCCTTAACCCAGGCAAACTACAAACAGGGAAATTCCCTTGCTCCTTTCTCTCCTTGTGACTCCTAACCCAAGAACATCTGATAACTTCTATAAGACCCTGAGATTATTGTCATCTTTGGATCATCCTTTAGATTGAGATGGATATAGAGATGCACCTCCAGGCTACACCTTGATACCATAAAGGTCTATCTCAGGCATTCATCTGTTCCCTAAATTATGAAGGTCTTCAGGCAGACCCTGGTCAGATGACCAAACACCCCACCAAATGCCTGAGTGTTTACCTCACTAGAATCACATCCACACCATGACACATCATGTCTTCACTGTTGTAAAGAATAAAAAATCCCCAGAACTGAAGCATCCTGGGAACACTGTCTTGCTGTCCAAAGTTCTACATTACTGATAAATCTCTCTTTTTACTTTTAAGCTAATTTTTTGGAGTCTTGCATTCTTGACAAAGGTATCCTTCTTGAACCCAGGGGTTCACCATTATACCCCCATGACATTTGGCACCCAACTTTTTTGGCTCTCTTGAAAACTACACCTGTACCCTGGATTGTCCATGAGGACATAGCTTCTCTGGTAGGAAGGAGCCTTTCTTAGACTCCTGAATCTTTTCAGAAGACAGTCTAGCCTGGCCACTGGTTTGGGGGTCTATCCTCTCCTCATTTTGATACTAGAAGATGTTGTGGTTTAGGGGAATCTTGCCCCGGTGTTACACTGAGTGATCTAAGTCAGGCAACCTCTGGGTATGGAATTGGCTATTCTTAATCAAAATGGGACAGAGTCAGAGCATACTCTAAGATTCCCCTTTGGAGTGTATACTTGAAAACTAGGGAAAATTGGCTCTAAACAACTTGAAAAAAAAGAAACTAATTTCTCTTTGTAATGTTAAATGGCCACATTAAATTCTCAATAAGCAAGAGGCATGGCCAATCCATGGTACTCTAAATTCTAATACCATTGAGCAATTGAACTTGTTTTGCATGAGGAAAGGGAAATGGACAGCACCACCCTATATTACCACATTTATTAAAGTTAGTAAAAATCCTGAACTTAGGAGGATTCCTCACAACACCCTTGCTGACCCCTACTGGGGAAATACCTCAAGAGGATATTTTGGATGATTCAGCATTCAGTGGCAACTTTGCCTCTCAGAGGTGAGGGGAGATAACAACTCCTCCACAGGCTGAGGTTCTACCACAGATTTCCCTTCCCCCAAACTTGTCAGGACTACCATCCACCCCAGGTTCCCTTGTTTCCTCCCCTCAACCCTTGGCTCCAAAACCCCCACCTTACTCTTCCAGTTCCAAGCCAAAGACCACTCCTGTCTCCCAAATCACCCTGAACTGTGACATCCTTTTGTACCTGCCACTGCCTGATACTCCTATCTCTTCCATTCCCCAGCCTAGCCCACTCCACACCCAGAGCAGACTGGGTTATGGTGAGCTGGCTTCGGTACATATGCCTTTTTCTATGACAGTTTATGCCCCTCCCTCTTCACTCAAGCTTGCCAGTGGGGGACGAGTGAGTCTAGCAAGTTACTGAACACTGGCATATCTTCAGCTTCCCAAATATCTCTGTTAAAATCAACATAACAGTTTTGGCCAGCCAACCTAGGATTTTTATTTCAGAACCTGAGTGGGAAGTGATTGGTATGGCCAGTTTCATTAACAGAGCTGTTGTCACACTGAGGTGCTCTGGGATGCTACTATACGGGATATGGCAGGCTTGTGCTACCTTTTGGCTGATAACTATTCCTCAATTTTTCAAACAAATGATTGAAGTCTATGATACTTACATATGGTTGACTATATCAGTGGGTGAAGCTCTGGCATATGTGCCATTGGGAATAGCCATGGCTGTAACATTTTATGGGGCCCTGATGATATTGAAGAAAGTTCTAGCATTCACCTTTGGGGAAAAACAAACAAACAAACCCGGTTTTGGAAGAGTTAGTGGAGCAAATGAAGACCCTCATAGAGATAAATAAGCAATCAGAGAAGGAAAGGATCTAGATGCAAAAACAATCATGCAGCTAGAAAATATTGAAGATACACTTACACCAAAGAAGGGGGGAGACAATACTAATCAAAAGGCCACAGATAAGAACATTGAAGAACAACAGGCTGCAGGGGCTGAAGCTCCTCTTGTAACTGTCCTCCCCATTACTGATACAACAGTAGTGCAACCTGATTCATGTCAAGGGCTACAAACCTTTCTCAGGGGGTGATTTGGAAATCTTAAAAAGCAGGTTCCCTCAGTTCTACATAAATCCCTATAAGTCGATAAAAGAATATAAAAGGGCTGTGAGATTATACAACCCCACATTTGAAGATGTGCAACTGCTTTTATTGGAGTTATACACCCCTAGTGAGAAGGCAAACTTTATAGCCGAGACTAGGACCAACCCCAACCTAGCCTTGTGGCCTGAGCAACACCAGGACCTAGAACTCTCCTCCCATGCAAATGTGGCTTATCTCAAAAGGTGCAGAGAGGATTTAACTAATGCAAGGGGGCTCCATGCAAGGTGTTCAAATGCATGGATGTCCTTCAAGAAAATAAGGCAAGGAGAAGAACACCCAAGCCTATATTTGGACAGGCTCTTAGAGGCAGACAAAACTATTCTGGGATTCAGGGACATGACAGCTGAAGACAACATTCAGCATGTCAGACAGCAGTTCTTAAAAGGCAGTGTAAACCACATCCAGTCCTATTTCAAGTTACATTGCCCACAATGGGAGGCCATGCCCACTGAGGAACTGAGAAAGAGAGCAGCATATGTGCATGAGTCCAGGGATAGTGAGCCAAAGCAATCAAAAGCCTCAGAAAAGTATAAGGAGATTGCTAAACTAAAAAGATAGCTAAAAGAAGATCAAAAGGCCAAGGAGATAGAGGAAATTAAGAACATGGCTCTGATGTCCAGCAATCAGAGGAGCCAGAGTAGGCCTATGCAATCCTCCTATAATAGCAGCAATAATAACAACTCTGTCAAGGGTTGTTTTCTTTGCTCAAAATTTGGGAATATTGTTAGGAACTGTAGGTTTAATTCTCAGATAAATTTTGGCAATAGAAACAATAACAATAACAACAACAATAGGAGAAACACCTACTATAATTCTAGGTATAACAACAATAACAACAGGGATAACACCAGATATAGTGACAAAGCAAAGGCCAGATGTTGTGACCATAACTGTGCTAAATTCAGTAACTCCCCTAGTTTGTCTAAGATGGAGGAATACATGTCCCAAGGAGAGAGACCACATACCAACTTATGAATCAAGGAAGTAGCCTTAGTTATTGCGAGGACAGATAAGGGCAGTGGCAATGATGTGGCAGTGGAAAGTGGGAAGGACAAAATGAGTGGAAAAGAAATTATAAATTATGGGTTGGTGGATGTAACACAAAGTTACAAAGAAATGACGGAGGAGGAGTTGCAAATTGAGGAGGATATAATAGAAATAAAGGAGAGAATTTATGGGAAGGGAAACAGTGATGTGCGGAATAATGAAAGGGAACCAGGCACATCTGCACAAGTTCTTGATTCAAGCTTAAAGAAAGTAGAATTCATTGATTCTCACTGTACTGGGAAAGAAACATCATTCTGTAGTAAGACTGGATCATTTATATCAATCAGTATTTCAGCAAGGCCAAACAACAAGGGCAATGATTTTAGACAGGTGTTCTAAGGGGGATCTCTTAGAAACAGACAGTGTCAACAAGGGAGATGAACTCCTGCAGAAAATTGAGAAGGAAAGTGCAAAATTCTCAGACACAGGCACAAACTCTTCTCTATCACCAACTAGGGAAGCTGGAAGGGAAAGTGGAAAGTCTAGTAGCTACAATAATAAAGGAACTTTAAAGCTGGACCCTGATGCTAGGGAATTCGTATCAAGCCTACTTCAGAGTCAGGTGCATAAAGATGCAGCACACTTTCAAGTCGGTGATACTCCAAAAAGAGCTGCCTTTGGAGTAAATTCTGAGTTAATGCATTTAAAGGAATTCAATTCCATAAATGTCAGTATCCAAGAGAGAAACAAAATGACACCAATAGGAACAAGGAAAGAATCTATAACCCTGACTTTATTTCCTATGCAAAGTATATCTGCTGTTAAGTTTCCTGTTACTGACATGTCTAGGGGTCAGATACAAGAAGAAGGCATAGACTCACAGGATTGGGATGTAGTCATGAACCAACAACACATTCCCAATTCTGAAGAATTTCCTTTAATGCAGAGAATTACCTCTCCTGAATCTAACTTTGCACAAGTTAAGCAAAGCATGTTCAGTGAAGAGAAGGACACTCTACCTTACTCATGGTCTGGGAAAACTGAAATACACTTTGATACTGATAGGCCCATGAACGGTCTGGGGATGCCAATTAAGGCACAAGCAGTCCAAAAAGCCACATTTGAAGGAGACTTGCCATCATTACACTCACAGAATCCTGAGGCAGCACAAAAGCAAGTCCTAGAGGAAGATCAATGAGATTTGGGGGATATTGAGATAGAATCACCTTTGATACCTCTTGATCAGACAGCTAAAGACAGGGAACCCTTGGTTATGGTGAAGATAGGAAATCAAATCTATCCAGCTCTTATTGACACCAGAGCAACTTGGTCTTTGTTAACATCTGCACTGGAAAATTGTGCAGTAATGGGGTCTGTGAGAGTAAAAGGAGCCACTGGGCAAATGGAGTTGGTGCCCAAGCTAAGATCTAAGATGGTGAAAATTGGCCCAATGACTTTAGATCATTCCTTTCTGTTGATACCCGGATACCCATCCAACCTTTTTGGGAGAGATGTTCTCTGTAAATTAGTTGCCACTATCCAGTGTGATAAGTCAGGCCAAATATTCCTACACTTACCCAAACAGTCACTCAAGCACTATCCCTTGCTATTCCTAGGGCAAGTGGAGGGTGATGAAGAGGAACATCATATGGGGAGTATCTTTGAAATACTGAAAGATATCCCAGAGGCAGTTTGGGCAAAGTATTCATCTGATGTGGGAATTTGAAAATCTGCCACACCCATCAAGATCGAGGTGAAAGAGGGTACTCTACCTAGAATCCCTCAGTATAGGTTGAGCAAAGAGGCCACAGAGGGTATCAGGCCTATAATCCAAAGTCTCCTGGAGCAAGGTGTTTGGATCTATACTATATCTAAATACAACACACCCATTATGCCTATTAAAAAACTGAGGAAAGACCCAAATGGCAAAACACAATGGCATTTTGTGCAGGATCTGAGAGTAGTAAACAACTTTGTTAAGAAGGGACATGCAGTGGTACCTAGCCCAGCAAATATCATTGCTGAAATTCCAAGCAGCACAGCCTGGTTCACAGTCGTGGACCTGTGCTGTGTATATTTTACCATACCCCTACATGAGTCCAGTCAGAAGATTTTTGCATTTTCCTGGGAGAGTAAACAATCTGCTGGATCTGAATTCCACCAGGGTTCTCAGAAAGTGCAAATATCTTTTACCAGATCCTGCAAAGAGACCTTAAATTAATCATATTCACTGAGAGTAAATTAGTGCATTATGTTGATGCCCTTTTGGTAATGTCACCAAATGCTCGAGTGTGTCAAAGGGACAGCAAATATCTATTACCAGAGCTACACACTAGGGGACACAAGATCTCAAAAGCAAAATTACAGTGGGTTTTGCCAAAAGTCAAGTACCTTGGTTTCATGTTGGAAAAGGGTATAAGACGGATCTCCCAAAAGAGGGCTACAGATATACAGAAGCTGTGCATGCCCAAGACAAAGAAGCAGTTCCATGCAATTTTAGGAATCACAGGCTACTGTAGGCAGTGGATACCTGGTTATAGTCTGATCTCAAAACCTCTGACAGACTTTACTAGGAACACTGTCTCAGAACCTTTATAACGTACAAGGGAGCACAAGCATGCTATAGAAAAACTGAAAGCAGCTGTGTTGTCAAGCCCTGCACTTCGAATCCCTGACCATGCAAAGCTGTTTTACCTGTTTGTGCATGAGGACAAGGGAATACCTAGTGCTGTATTAGTGTAGACTCTTGGGGTTCAGTTTAGACCTATTGCCTATTATAGCTTCCAGCTAGATGTTGTGGCTAATGGGATGCCACCATATATGAGAGCAATTGCAGCTGCTGCCCTAATGATAAAAAAAATATTCAGATCTGGTTTTAGGATGCAGGATTATGCTGTACTCACCTCATCAAATAGATACCATCTTGAAAAACAACAACCTGCAAGTGTTTACATCTCAGCGCTTAACCCAATATCAAATTGTGTTGCTGGGCAATGAGAACCTAATTTTCCATCATTGTAAGGAGATCAACCCAGCCACACTAATGCCAGACTTACCATTAGAAGGGGAACCCATCCATAGCTGTGCATATACCTTGGAAATAGTGCATAAAACTAGAGATGACCTAGACAATATCCCTTTGGCCTCCCCAGACCTGACACTGTTTACCGATGGTTCTGCATTCGTGTGAGATGGGGAACGGTATACATGTGCAGCTGTAGTGACTCAAGATGAGACTTTATGGTATGCAGCTCTACTAAAGTCCATGAGAGCTCAAGGTACTGAAATCCTAAGTTTCACCAGAGCTCTAGAGATTGGACAGGGTAAAAGGTTAAAAGTGTATATGGACAGCAAATACATGTTCAATGTGGTCCATTGCACAGGCCAAATCTGGAGATATTGTGGGTTTATAACTTCTGGTGGGGAGGAAATAGCTTATGAGAGCCTTATAAACCAAGTCCTGGAAGCTGTCCAATTACCTAAAGAGGTGGAGGTGATGCATTGCCGATCTCATCAAAAGATAGTCATATTAGGAAATAGGAGGGTGGACATTACAGCCAAATATGGTGCCTGATTTGGTCCCATCCATGTGCTGAACTTCTCCTTGGTGGATGAAGCAGATCTAAAACAGGCATACTCCTCAAGGGAAGTGAAGCACTGGAATGAAAACCTAGGGGCCAAATTAGTGAGAAGTGTATGGTTTTCTAGTGCAGACAAACCCATTCTTCCAAGATCTTTATATAATACCCTATGCAATGCATTACATTCTAAAGGTCATTATGGGACCCAATCCCTTGTGGATGGCATTCAAAGACACTGGACAGCTCCTGGTATATCCACTTGTGCAATTAGAACATTCCAGAAATGCAAGGTTTGCTTGCAGCACAATCAGGGTGTGACCAGAATTAAGGGACTAGGGAGCAGACAATTGGCATATACACCATTTGAGTGCTTGCAGATCAATTACATATCAATGCCTTATTTTCAAGGATACAAATACGCCCTAGTCATAGTTGACAGGGTGACTCAATGGCCGGAAGTGTTCCCTGCAAAGAAAAACAACTCATCCTTCGTGGTAAAGACACTTCTTAGAGAGATTTTCAGTTCCAACTAGAATTGACTCAGACCATAGGTCACACTTTTCCCAAAATATCTTGCATGACATTTACAAGGCCTTGGTAATACAAAGAAGCCCCCATAGCATCTATCACCCAGAATCATCAGGGCAAATTGAAGTGTGCAATAAGAAAATTAAAACTTTAATTGGAAAAGTGTGTTCTGAAAGCCATCTGAAATGGGTATAAGCATTCCCCATTGTTCTCTTTCATTTGAGAAGTCAACCCTGTAGTGACACGCACTTATCACCATTAGAACTCTTGTATGGCCATGCTCCATGGCATAGTTCATTCCAGAAGTCAGCTCACTTATCACACCTTGGAGCTGAATGTCAGCTATATAAAAACATAAAAGCTTTAAAGAAAAGACTGGATGAATTGCACAAACTTGGACTGTTAACTCAGAGTTCCTTTAGACTTTAGCTTACATCAGCTTAAACTGGGAGATATTGTCAACATGAGGAACTTTGCAAGGAAATCCATTCTAGACCCTAAGTGGGTAGGGCCTTACCAAGTACTATTAACTAACCCAACATGTGTCAAAGTTGAGAACAGAGACCCCTGGTTCCACATCACACGTGTGAAGCCTATAAAAGAACATGCTGTACATGAAGAACAGCATGATAAACCAAATAAATTAGAGGAATGTGAAATGAATACACAGCCAGATCCACAGCATACAGAATGTACTGTTGAAGAAAATTGAACTGATTGAAAATAAACAAACTAATAAATAAATAAAACTGCAATTTTTTTTGCATCACAAATATAACACAATGAAAATTAACACAATTACATGACAACAACTAATGTTCCTGATTAAGAAGGTGACAAGCCACCCACCTGGACAACAGGTAAGTATGAATCCAGTACAGATGAAAAAACAAAGAACACAGATTCTTCCGGGTAAAGATGGTGGCAGAGTAATAAGCAGCTGCTTGACCTCTTCTAACTGAAACATATAGAACTCCTCAAGGGGACATAAAAACAAATCCAGATGAATGAAGGGGCCCAACAACAGGGTGAAGCATTGAAGTTACATGGAATCGGGGCATTTCCATGCTAAAAGGAGGTGAAATAGCTCTACTAAAACACGAATTGAGCAACCCCACACACACACACACCACCTACAGGGCCAAAGCCAGCACACAAGAACAAGTTTGGGGCACCCATTAAGTCCTTGACAGCTACCTGGGACCACCAGGACCTGTTCCTGAGAGCAGTAAGACTTAAGACCCTGAAGAGGCTAAAGAATGCTTCGGACTGTGAACCTGATCACAGGCTTAGTTGCAGCTGCAGAGGCAGATACTGAGCACAGGCTTGGACCATGGGTGGGGACCCAGTGCAGAGGGGTGCAAGACTGTGGAAGCAGCGCCCTGAGACTGTTAAGGAGCTTCGGGCAGAGGAACAAGCAAGGGGACCACCAGGAGGCTTGACTCTGAGAACAACTAGACCTGAGACCTCAGGAGCCCAAAGAGCGCAGACAGACCCTAGGCGTGAGGATAAAGCTGAGAGGGCACTGGGCTAACAATGGCAAGCCAGAGACAAGAACCCCATAAGAGAAAGATCAAGAAGAAATCTTTAACACTTGAAAACTTTTACACAGAAAAAATCCAGACAACAGAGCAAACAGTAGAGGAGAACAAACAAGTAACCATATCCAAACCTTCCCCCCAAAATGAAAACTGGTCACAAGCTATTGAAGAGTTCAAATCTGAGATTATGAGAAAGATGGTAGAGAACTGGCAAGAAAATGACAGTTTAAAAGGCAGAATTTCATAATTAGAAAGTGAGGCTCAGAAATCAAATGAATTGATAAGCAAATTGAAGACCAGAAATGACAAGCTGGAAGCCTTGAAGAAGCACACAGATCAGATTCAAAAGGAAAACCAAAAGATTATAACTGAAAACCAGTCTCTAAAGGCTAGAATTGGGCAATTAGAAAAAGATGCCGCCAAATCAAAAGAATTAATAAGCAAATTGGAGACCAAAATCAAATAGCTGCAAAACAGGATAGACCAAATAAAAAAGGAAAATCAAAAGAATATAGCAGAAAACCAGTCTCTAAAGAGAAGAATTGGGCAAGTAGAAGCCAATGATCTCTCAAGACAAAAAGAACAAATAAAGAAAAATCAAAAGATGATAAAATAGAAGGAAACATGAAATATCTCACTAAAAACTGACAGATCAAGAAAACAGGTCTAGAAGATATAATTTGAGAATCATTGGTCTTCCTGAAAAAGCAGAAATTAATAGAAATTTGGACTCCATACTAAAGGAAATTATTCACCAAATTGCCCTGAAGTTCTACAAGAGGGCAATATAGACATTGAAAGGATCCATAGATCACCCTCTACACTAGACCCAGAAAATAAACCCCCCCCAGGAATATAATAGCCAAATTCAAGAGCTTCCAAGTAAAAGAAAAAAATTTACAAGAAGCCAGAAAGAGACAATTGAGATATCAAGGAGCACCAATCAGGATCAGACAGGATCTGGCAGCCTCAACACTACAGGACCTCAAGGTTTGGAATATGATATTCAGAAAGGCAAGAGAACTGGTCTACAACAAAGGATCAACTACCCATCAAAACTGACTTTATACTTCCAGGGGAAAGTATGGTCATTCAACAAGATAGAATATTTGCAAGTATTTGCACAGAAAAGACCAGGACTAAATGGAAAGTTCAATATCCAACCACAAAAACCAAGAGAAACATGAGAAGGTAAATAAGAAACAGAGGGGAAAGAAAGAAACCCTTATTTTTAAATTTGCCTCTTTAAGGGCTTCAATAAGATCTAATTATTTGTATTCCTATATGGAGAAAATTTATGTGTGATTCTCTGTAGTAAACTCTATTCACTATTATAGTATCCACTAATGTAGTAATTAGAAGAATTATTCACAGGGAGAGGTTGGAGTACTAAATGTTTTATGAAGATATGGATGGGAGGGAAAGAGGGGGGTGAATAGTAGAGGACACCAAGAGAATCTTGAAGGAATAAGAAAAATAGGATATTCTATTACACACAAAGAGGACATGGGAAGAGGAGGGGACAAATATTATTACAAGAAGGAGAGGAAGAGAGCATTAAGATGCAATATTTAAACCTTACTCTCAGTGGAAATAACCCTGAGAGGGAAGAGTAGCTATATCCAATGGGATATAGAACTCTATCTAACCCTACTGAGAAAGTCAGAAGGGATAATCCAAAGGGAGAAGGGGAGTGGGGAAGTCAAAAAAGGGAGGGGAGGAGAAGGGAGAGGGAATTCATTAGGCCTTAAAAATAAAAAGAGGGGAATATGGGAGGGGGTAGAAAGGGAAGTAAATCAAGGGAGGGGACAAGGGTTACTGGTTTAAAACAAATGATTGGTTTAAAAGGAAATAGCCTAAGAAGAAGGGGTCGAATTAGGAGAGGATACCAAAATGGTGAGGAATACACAACTGATAAATATAACTCTGAATGTGAATGGGATGAAATTGCCCATAAAACGGAAGCAAATAGCAGAGTGGATTAGAAACCAAAATCCTACCATATGTTGCCTATAAGAAACATATATGAGGTGGGTGGACATACACAAGTTTAAGGTAAAGGGCTGGAGCAAAATATTTTGTGCTTCAATTGAGAAAAAGAAGGCAGGAGTGGCAATTATGATTTCTGACAAAGCCAAATAAATAATAGATATGATTAAAAAAGACAGGGAAGGTCATTACATCCTGATAAAAGGCAGTATAGACAATGAGGAAATAACAGTGCTCAATATGTATGCACCAAATGACAAAGCATCCAAATTCCTAAAGGAGAAACTGGCAGAGCTCAAAAAGGAAATAGATAATAAAACCATACTAATGGGAGATCTAAATACTCCTCTTTCAGATCTAGATAAATCAAACCAAAAAATAAATAAGAAAGAGATAAGAGAAATGAATGAAGTCCTAGAAAAATTAGATTTAATTTAGATATGTGGAGAAAAATGAATACAGACAAAAAGGAATACACCTTCTTTTCAGCTGCACATGGTACCTTCACAAAGACTGACCTTGTAACAGGGCATAGAAACATTAGAAACAAATGCAAAAGAGCAGAAACAATAAATGTAACCTTCTCAGATCATAATACAATTAAAATAATAATTAGTAAGGGCACCTGGACAGGCAAATAAAAATCTAATTGGACATTAAATAATATGATTCTCCAAAACCAATCAGTTAAAAAAGAAATCATAGAAACAATCAACAATTTCATTGAAGAGAATAACAATGATGAGACATCCTACCAAACTCTGTGGGATGCAGCTAAGGCAGTGCTCAGGGGGAAATTTATATCCCTGAATGCATATATTAACAAATTAGGGAGGGCAGAGATGAATTGGGCATGCAACTTAAAAAATTAGAAAGCAGACTTGCGGGTTAAGATGGCAGCAGAGTAAGAAGCAGCTCTTAACCTTTCCTGACCGAAACACACAAAACTCCTCAAGGGGACATAAAAACAAGTCCAGACGAACGGAGGAACCCCACAATAGGGCACAGCGTGGAAGGTACGTGGAATCGAGGCATTTCCATGCTATAAAGGGGTGAAACAGCTCTCACTAAATCACGGGCTGAGCAACCACCCCACCCCCAACCCCTCCACACACATCTATAGCGCCGAAGCAAACTAAAAAGAAATAGAGCATGTTTAGGGCACCCATCGAGTCATTGGCAGCTCCGGGGCCTGTTCCTGAGAGCAGCAAGATTTAGGACCCCAATAAGCCAAAGAACGCACGTGAAATCTGAGCGCGGGAGCAGAGAGTGGATGCAGGACGCAGAGCGCGGGCTGAGAGCACAGGCACGGGCGGAGGCGTGGGTGGAGGCAGACACAGCCAGGAACTAAAGCTCTGAAAACCTGAGTGGGGAACCAGCGTGGACGGGTATACGACAGTGGAAGCAGTGCCCTGAGACTTGTAAAGGAACCTCCTGCAGAAGATCAAGCAAGGGGGTCCACCAGGGGGCTTGACATTGGAAAAAACTAGAACTCAGACCTCAGGAGCCAATAGACCGCGGACAGACACTGAGTGCGAGGATAAACCTGAGAAGCTGCTGGGCTAATGATGGCTACCCAGTCTCAGGAAGCTCAGAAGAGAAAGAATAACAACAAGAAAAAGAAGCCTTTAACACTCGACAACTTTTACACAGAGAAAATCCAGACAACCGAGCAAACAGAGGAGGAGAACAAACAAGCATCTGGACCCTCCTCAAATAAGGAAAACTCCTCACAAGCTATGGAAGAGTTCAAAACTGAGATTTTGCGGAAAATGGAAGAGATCTGGCAAGAAAATAACAGTTTAAAAGGTAGAATCTTGCAACTGGAAAGTGAGGCTCAGAAACCAAATGAACTGATAAGGAAATTGAACACCAGAAATGACCAGATTGAAAAGGAATACCAGAAGCTTATAGCTGAAAACCAGAAGATTAGGGCCGAAAACCAGAAGATTATGGCCGAAAACCAAAATATCATAGCCTAAAACCGAAAGATTATAGCTGAAAACCAGTCCCTAAAGGCTAGAATTGAGCAGCTAGAAGCTAATGATCTCTCAAGACAACAAGAACTAATAAAACAAAGTCAAAAGACTGAAAAAATAGAAGGAAACATGAAATATCTCAATGAGAGAGTGAAAGACCAAGAAAACCGGTCTAGAAGAGACAATTTGAGAATAATTGGTCTTCCAGAAAAAACAGAAATTAATAGAAACCTGGACTCCATACTAACAGAAATAATTCAGCAAAATTGCCCTGAAGTCCTACAACAAGAGGGCAATATAGACATTGAAAGGATTCATAGAACACCTGCGATATTTGATCAAGAAAAGAAAACGCCCAGGAATATAATTGCCAAATTCAAGAGTTTCCAAGCAAAGGAAAGAATATTACAAGAAGCCAGAAAGAAACAATTCAAATATCAAGGAGCACCAATCAGGATCACACAGGATCTGGCAGCCTCCACGCTAAAAGATCTCAAGGCTTGGAATATGATATTCAGAAAGGCAAGAGAGCTGGGCCTGCCACCACAGATCAACTACCCATCAAAATTGACTATATATTTCCAGGGGATAGTATGGGCATTCAACAAAATTGAAGAATTCCAGGTATTTGCACAGAAAAGACCAGGGCTAAATGGAAAGTGTGATATCCAACCACAAAAATCGAGAGAAACATGAAAAGGTAAATAAGATACAGAGGGGAAAGAAAGAAAACTTATAATTTTTAAATTTGCCTTTTTAAGGGCCTCAGTGAGATCTAATTATCTCTATTCCTATGTAGAGAAACATTATGTATAATTCTCTGTAGTGAACTCTATTCACTATTATAATATTCACTATTATAGTAATCAGAAGAATAATTCACAGGGAGAGGGTGGAACACTAAATAATCTAAGATGACATGGGGGATGGGAAAGAGGGGGTGAATAGCAGGGGACACCAAGAGAAACTTGAGTGAATAAGAAAATAGGATATTCTATTACACACAAAGAGGGCATGGGAGGGAGAGGGGACAAATACTATTATAAGAAGGAGAGGAAGAGAGCATTAAGAGGTAATAATCAAACCTTACTCTCAGTGTAATCAACCCGGAGAGGGAAGAGTAGCTATACTATCCATTGGGATATAAAACTCTTATCTAACCCTTGTGAGAAAGTTAGAAGGGATAAACCAAGGGGAGCAGGGGAGTGCGGAGGTCAAAAAAAGGGAGGGGAAAAGGGGGAGGGAATTCATAAGGCCTTTAAAAACAAAAAAGAGGGGGAAAAATAAGGGAGGGGGTAGAAAGGGAAGTTAATCAAGGGAGGGGATAAGGGATAGCGGCTCAATAACAAACCACTGATTTAAAAGGAAAAAATATAAGGAAAAAGGTGGTAGGAAGAGGGGAGGATTCGAAAATGTCAGCAAATGCACAACTGATGATTATAACTCTGAATGTGAATCGGATGAACTCGTTCATAAAACAGAAGCAAATAGCAGAGTGGATTAGAAACCAAAATCCTACCATATGTTGTCTACAAGAAACACATATGAGGCGGGTGGACATACACAAGTTTAAAGTTCAGGGTTTGAGCAAAATCTTTTGGGCGTCAAATGAGAAAAAGAAGGCAGGAGTGGCTATTAAGATTTCTGACAAAGCCAAAGTAAAAATAGATATGATTAAAAAAAACAGGGAAGGACATTACATCCTGATTAAAGGCAGTATAAACAATGAGGAAATAATACTGCTCAATATGTATGCACCAAGTGGCATAGCACCGAAATTCATAAAGGAGAAACTGGCAGAGCTCAAGAAGGAAATAGATAGTAAAACCATACTAGTGGGAGATCTAAATATTCCTCTGTCAGATCTAGATAAATCAAACTGAAAAATAAATTAGAAAGAGGTAAGAGAGGTGAATGAAGTCCTAGAAAAATTAGATCTAATTGATATGTGGAGGAAAATAAATAGGGGCAAAAAGGAATAAATCTTCTTTTCAGCTGCACATGGCACATTCACAAAGATTGACCATGTTATAGGGCATAGAATCATTGCAAACATATGCAAAAGAGAAGAAATAATAAATGTAACCTTCTAAGATCATAATGCAATAAAAATAATAATTAGTAAGGGCACCTGGACAGGAAAATCAAAAACTAATTGGAAATTAAATAATATGATTCTCCAAAACCAATTTGTCAAAGAAGGAATCATAGAAACAATCAATAATTTCATTGAAGAAAATGACAATGATGAGACATCCTACCAAACTCTGTGGGATGCGGCCAAGGCAGTACTCAGGGGGAAATTTATATCCTTGAGTGCATATATTAACAAATTAGGGAGGGCAGAGATTAATGAATTGGGCATGCAAATCAAAAAATTAGAAAGCGAGCAAATTAAAAATCCCCAGATGGAAACTAAAATAGAAATACTAAAAATCAAGGGAGAAATTAATAAAATCAAAAGTAAAAGATCTATTGAATTAATAAATAAGAACAGAAGCTGGTACTTTGAAAAAACAGATAAAATAGACAAAGTACTAGTCAATCTAATTAAAAAAAGGAAAGAAGAAAACCAAATTGACAGTATCAAGGATGAAAATGGAAACCTTACCTCTAATGAAGAGGAAATTAAGGCAATCATTAAAAACTATTTTGCCCAATTATATGGCAATAAATATAACAATTTAGGAGATATGGATGAATATTTACAAAAATATAAACTGCCTAGATTAACAGCAGAAGAAATAGAATACCTAAATAATCCCATATCAGAAAAAAAATTGAACAAGCCATCAAAGAACTCCCTAAGAAAAAATCGCCAGGGCCTTACGGATTCACAAGTGAATTCTATCAGACATTTAAAGAGCAAATAATCCCAATATTATACAAATTATTTGATATGATAAGCAAAGAAGGAGTCCTACCAAATTCCTTTTATGACACAAATATGGTACTGATTCCAAAGCCAGGGAGATAAAAAACAGAGAAAGAAAGCTACAGACCAATCTCCCTAATGAACATAGATGCAAAAATCTTAAATAGAATACTAGCAAAGAGACTCCAGCAAGTAATTAAGAAGATCATCCACCATGATCAGGTGGGATTCATACCAGGAATGCAAGGTTGGTTCAACATTAGGAAAACCATCCACATAATTGACCATATCAATAGTCTAACAAACAAAAATCACATGATCATCTCAATAGATGCTGAAAAAGCCTTTGACAAAATACAGCATCCATTCCTATTCAAAACACTGAAAAGTATAGGAATAGAAGGACCTTTCCTAAAAATAATAAATAGTATATACCTAAAACCATCAACAAACATCATATGCAATGGGGATAAATT
>NC_058131.1:356885452-356932529 GCF_016433145.1 Gracilinanus agilis | reverse complement strand
CCTAGAAAAATTAGATCTAATTGATATGTGGAGGAAAATAAATAGGGGCAAAAAGGAATAAATCTTCTTTTCAGCTGCACATGGCACATTCACAAAGATTGACCATGTTATAGGGCATAGAATCATTGCAAACATATGCAAAAGAGAAGAAATAATAAATGTAACCTTCTAAGATCATAATGCAATAAAAATAATAATTAGTAAGGGCACCTGGACAGGAAAATCAAAAACTAATTGGAAATTAAATAATATGATTCTCCAAAACCAATTTGTCAAAGAAGGAATCATAGAAACAATCAATAATTTCATTGAAGAAAATGACAATGATGAGACATCCTACCAAACTCTGTGGGATGCGGCCAAGGCAGTACTCAGGGGGAAATTTATATCCTTGAGTGCATATATTAACAAATTAGGGAGGGCAGAGATTAATGAATTGGGCATGCAAATCAAAAAATTAGAAAGCGAGCAAATTAAAAATCCCCAGATGGAAACTAAAATAGAAATACTAAAAATCAAGGGAGAAATTAATAAAATCAAAAGTAAAAGATCTATTGAATTAATAAATAAGAACAGAAGCTGGTACTTTGAAAAAACAGATAAAATAGACAAAGTACTAGTCAATCTAATTAAAAAAAGGAAAGAAGAAAACCAAATTGACAGTATCAAGGATGAAAATGGAAACCTTACCTCTAATGAAGAGGAAATTAAGGCAATCATTAAAAACTATTTTGCCCAATTATATGGCAATAAATATAACAATTTAGGAGATATGGATGAATATTTACAAAAATATAAACTGCCTAGATTAACAGCAGAAGAAATAGAATACCTAAATAATCCCATATCAGAAAAAAAATTGAACAAGCCATCAAAGAACTCCCTAAGAAAAAATCGCCAGGGCCTTACGGATTCACAAGTGAATTCTATCAGACATTTAAAGAGCAAATAATCCCAATATTATACAAATTATTTGATATGATAAGCAAAGAAGGAGTCCTACCAAATTCCTTTTATGACACAAATATGGTACTGATTCCAAAGCCAGGGAGATAAAAAACAGAGAAAGAAAGCTACAGACCAATCTCCCTAATGAACATAGATGCAAAAATCTTAAATAGAATACTAGCAAAGAGACTCCAGCAAGTAATTAAGAAGATCATCCACCATGATCAGGTGGGATTCATACCAGGAATGCAAGGTTGGTTCAACATTAGGAAAACCATCCACATAATTGACCATATCAATAGTCTAACAAACAAAAATCACATGATCATCTCAATAGATGCTGAAAAAGCCTTTGACAAAATACAGCATCCATTCCTATTCAAAACACTGAAAAGTATAGGAATAGAAGGACCTTTCCTAAAAATAATAAATAGTATATACCTAAAACCATCAACAAACATCATATGCAATGGGGATAAATCAGAAGCCTTCCCAATAAGATCAGGAGTGAAACAAGGATGCCCATTATCACCTCTATTATTCAACATAGTACTAGAAACACTAGCAGTTGCAATTAGAGAAGAAAAATTAATTGAAGGTATCAAAATAGGCAAGGAGGAGACTAAACTATCATGATCTCTTTGCAGATGATATGATGGTCTACTTAAAAAATCCTAGAGAATCAACTAAGAAATAGGTAGAAATAATCAACAACTTTAGCAAAGTTGCAGGATACAAAATAAATGCACATAAATCATCAGCATTTCTATACATTTCCAACACACTAGAGCAGCAAGAAGTAGAAAGAGAAACACCATTTAAAATCACCCTAGACAATATAAAATACTTAGGAATCTATCTACCAAAACAAACACAGCAATTATATGAAAACAACTACAAAACACTTTCCAAACAAATAAAACTGGATCTCAACAATTGGAAAGCCATTGATTGCTCATGGGTAGGTCGAGCTAACATAATAAAAATGATAATTCTACCCAAATTAATTTACCTATTTAGTGCCATACCTATCAAGGTCCAAAAAACTTCTTTACTGAATTAGAAAAAACTATAACAAATTTCATTTGGAATAACAAAAGATCAAGAATATCAAGGGAAATAATGAAAAAAAATGTGAAGGAAGGGGGCCTGGCAGTACCAGATATTAAACTATAGTATAAAGCAGCAGTCATCAAAACAATATGGTACTGGCTGAGACAGAGAGGAGGATCAATGGAATAGACTTGGGGTAAATGACATCAGCAAGACAGTGTATGATAGACCCAAAGAGCCCAACTTTTGGGACATGAATCCACTATTTGACAAAAACTGCTCGGAAATTTGGAAAACAATATGGGAGAGATTAGGTCTAGATCAACATCTGACACCCTACACCAAGATAAATTCAGAATGGGTGAACAACTTGAATATAAAGAGGGAAACTATAAATAAGTTAAGTGAACACAGAATAGTATACTTGTCAGATCTCTGGGAAAGGAAAGACTTTAAAACCAAGCAAGAGTTAGAGAAAATTACAAAATATAAATTAAATGGTTTTGATTATATTAAGCTAAAAAGCTTTTGTACAAACAAAAACAATGTAGTCAAAATCAGGAGGGAAACAACAAATTGGGAAAAAATCTTTATAACGAAAAACTCTGACAGGGGTCTAATTACTCAAATATACAAGCAGTTAAAGCAATTGTATAAAAAATCAAGCCATTCCCCAATTTATAAATGGGCGAGAGACATGAATAGGCAATTTTCAGGTAAAGAAATCGAAAGTATCAATAAGTACATGGGAAAGTGTTCCAAATCTCTAATAATTAGAGAAATGCACATCAAAACAACTCTGAGGTATCACCTCTCACCTAGCAGATTGGCTAAAATGAAAGAAGGGGAGAGTAATGAATGTTGGAGGGGATGTGGCAAAATTGGGAGATTTATGCATTGCTGGTGGAGTTGTGAACTGATCCAGCCACTCTGGCTGGCAATTTGGAATCATGCTCAAAGGGCTATAAAAGACTGCCTGCCCTTTGATCCAGCCATACCATTGCTGGGTTTGTACCCCAAAGAGATCATAAATAAACAGACTTGTACGAAAATATTTATAGCTGCGCTTTTTGTGGTGGCAACAAACTGGAAAAGGAGGGTATGTCCTTCAATTGGGCAATGGCTGAACAAACTGTGGTATATGCGGGTGATGGAATACTATTGTGCTAAAAGGAATAACAAACTGGAGAAGTTCCAGGTGAACTGGAGAGACCTCCGGGAACTGATGCAGAGCGAAAGGAGCAGAGCCAGAAGAACATTGTACACAGAGACTGATATACTGTGGTAAAATCGAATGTAATGGGCTTCTGTACCAGCACAATGCAATGACCCAGGACAGCTGTGAGGGATTTATGGTAAAGATGCTACCCACATTCAGAGGAAGGACTGCAGGAGGGGAAACATATAAGAGAAGCAACTGCTTGAATGTATGGGTCGGGGTGGACATGATTGGGGATGTGGACTCGAAATTACCACACCAATGCAACCACCAACAATTTGGAAATAGGTCTTGATCAAGGACACATGACAAAACCAGTGGAAATGTGCGTGGGCCATGGGAGGGGGGAGTGAGGGGGTGAAGGGGAAAGTAGGAGCATGAATCATGTAACCATGTTAAATATGATTATTAATAAATGTTAAAAAAATTAGAAAGCAAGCAAATTAAAAATCTCCAGATGTAAACTAAATTAGAAATACTAAAAATCGAGGGAGAAATTAGTAAAATTGAAAGTTATAGAACTATTGAATTAATAAATAAGACTAGAAGCTGGTATTTTGATAAAACAGATAAAATAGACAAAGTACTGGTTAATCTAATAAAAAAAGGAAAGAAGAAAAACAAATTAAGAGTATCAAAGATGAAAAGGGAGACCTCACCTCTAATGAAGAGGAAATTAAGGCAATCATTAAAAACTATTTTGCCCAATTATATGGCAATAAATATAGCAATCTAGGTTAGATGGATGAATATTTACAAAAATATAAATTGCCCAGATTAACTGTAGAAGAAATAGAATACCTAATCAATCTCATATCAGAAAAAGAAATTGAACAAGCCATCAAAGAACTCCCTAAGAAAAAATCACCAGGGCCTGATGGATTCTATCAAACATTCAAAGAACAACTAATCCCAAAACTATACAAATTATTTGGTATGATAAGCAAAGAAGGAGTCCTACCAAATTCCTTTTATGACACAAATATGGTACTGATTCCAAAGCCAGGGAGATCAAAAACATTGAAAGAAAACTACAGACCAATCTCCCTAATGAACATAGATGGAAAAATCTTAAATAGAAAACTGGCAAAGAGACTCCAGCAAGTAATTAAGAAGATCATCCACTGTGATCAGGTGGGATTCATACCAGGAATGCAAGGTTGGTTCAACATTAGTAAAACCATCCACATAATTGACCATATCAACAAGCAAACCAACAAAAACCACATGATTATCTCAATAGATGCTGAAAAGGCCTTTGACAAAATACAGCACCCATTCCTGTTGAAAACCCTGGAAAGTATAAGAATAGAAGGACCTTGCCTAAAAATAATAAACAGTAAATATCTAAAACCATCAAAAGCATCATATGCAATGTGAATAAATTAGAAGCCTTCCCAGTAAGATGAGGCATGAAACAAGGATGCCCATTATCACCTCTATTATTTAACATTTTACTAGAAACACTAGCAGTAGCAATTAGAGTAGAAAAAGAAATTGAAGGTATTAAAATAGGCAATGAGGAGACTAAGCTATCACCCTTTGCAGATGATATGATGGTATACTTAAAAATGCTAGAGAATCAACTAAAAATCTAGTAGAAATATTCAACAACTTTAGCAAAGTTGCAGAATACAAAATAAATGCACATAAATCACCAGCATTTCTATATATTTCCAACACATCGCAGCAGGAAGAGTAATATAGAGAATATCCATTTGAAGCCACCCGAGACAAGATAAAATACGTAGGAATCTATCTACCAAAACAAATACAGGAATTATATGAATGCAACTACAAAACACTTTCCAAACAATAAAACTAGATCTAAACAATTGGAAAAACATTGATTGCTCATGGGTAGGACAAACAAACTTAATAAAAATGACCATTCTATACCTATCAAAGTGCCAAAACAAAACTTTTTTACTGAATTAGAAAAACCTATAACAAATTTCATTTGGAATAACAAAAGATTAAGCATATCAAGGGAAATAATGAAAAAAAAATGTGTAGGAAGGGGGCCTAGCAGTACCAGATATTAAACTATACTATAAAGCAGCAGTCATAAAAACAATATGGTACTGGCTAAGAGATAGAAGGGAGGATCAGTGGAATAGACTTGGGGTTAATGACGTCAGCAAGACAGTGTATGATAAACCCAAAGAGTCCAACTTTTAGGACAAAAATCCACTATTTGACAATACTGTTGGGAAAATTGGAAAACAAAATGGGAGAGATTATATTTAGATCAACATCTCACACCCCACACCAAGATAAATTCCCAAATTGATGCAGAGTAAAAGGAACAGAGCCAAAAGAACATTGTACACTGAAACCAACACACTGTGGTAAAATAGAATGTAATGGACTTCTGTACTAGTAGCAATGCAATGATCCATAACAGTTCTGAAGGACTTATGGAAAAGAATGCTACCCACATTCAGAGGAAGAACTATAGGAGAGGAAACCCATAATAAAAGCAACTGCTTGAAGACGGGTTGAGAAGGACATGATTGGGGATGTAGACTCGAAACTACCACACCAATGCAACTATCAACAATTTGGAAATAAGTCTTGATAGATAACACATTTTAAAACCAGTGGAAATGCACATTGGCTTTGGGAGGGAGAGGAGCATGTTGGGAGGTGAAGGGGAAAGTAAGAACATGAATCATGTAACCATGATAACTTTTCTAAAAAATAAAAATTATTTTTAAAAAAAGATATTTTCATTACATGCTTTAGGAATTGTCATTTCAAGATGTATTTTTTGCAAATTTGGGTTTATGGTTGTGTTACTATGTTGCATTTGTTGTTATGCTTGTACTTATACCAAAACCCTTTTTTCTTTTTTTCATCTTCCTTTTCCCTCCTTAGATAGGGGTAGATAATTAAAATAAGCCATAACAATAGAGAGAATAGAAAGAATGGGATTACAGTGTAAAGAATAGGATTTTACTTAGGAATTTACTTTAGTTGTAGCATAGAGGGGAAAAGAAGTGTGCTGAAATATCTTAAGCCTACAGAATTTCCAGTGGAAATTCCACTAGAAAAGGGGAAATACTGTAACATGGAGATGGCAGGGTGGAATTCCTGCAAGATACAGGGTCAAGCCTCAACCCAGAATTCCAGGGACTCCCCTTAGAGAACTCTGAGGGAGGAGAAATTTGGGGCAGTTACGGGAATTTGATTCCTGGGGTTTGAAGTGAGCAGGTCACTCTGTTTGCTGATCCCAGTTCTGGATAGCTTTGGAGGCCTTGTGGCAAAAGCCATTTTGTTTCTTGCCAGCAGTTAGCCTATTTAGCTGAACTAGACCTTTCCAGCAACAACACAATTGTTATTTAGTTATTTAGATATTGGAAGGGATTAATTATAGGTATTGAGGGCAAGCTAGATATAAAGGCTACCTCTCCCTTCTTGGGGGAGGGGCTGTTTCAACCTAACAGTTTAGGACTCCCCTGACCTTATTGTATCCTTGACAAAATCTCCCTCCCTTTCCCTTCCTCTCTTATCAGTAAACCTTCATCTTTTGGGGGTAGTGCTTGGCTGTTATTTTAGGGTATACTCACAACCATTTTCAAGCTATGTTTCCTTCAGCTATCTGGCCTATACAAGTCTGGTTTGTCTATCCGTGATAACTACAAGACATCAGGCTTCTCCTACTATCCCTTAATCAAACCTGTGTGGAAAAAAAGTTGAGAGAAGACAGCATCATCAGAGAATTGCCTTGCTTAGCCTTGCCAGAAGAGTTCAGATCAAACCTCCATTTCCAACTGATTTCTAACTGCTTGTTGGGAGGAAGGAGAAGGGAGCACTGAGGCAGTTTATGCCCCTCCCTCTTCACTCAAGCCTGTCAGTGGGGGAGAAGTATAGAGATCCTGCTCTATAACCAGAGACTAATCTGAGTGGCCTTGATGGTATTAAACAATTTTTGAGCCTCATTATTTTACTCTAATTCTGGGCAAAATGCCCTGCCAAAGGTGCGACCTTGGCCGTACCAGCCATCTGTGTTCTCGGGCAAAGGGGAACAGAATTAGCCCCCCTCCTGCTGGAGTGCTGAGAGCCCAAAGCTTTTTCAATAAGACTATAATGCATTTTGAAGGAAGGTGAGAATTATGAAAGGAATCAAAAGAGGGATCTTAGATTTTTATCTTAGATATCCCACACCTGTCTCATCCTGTATTTAGAGAGGGAGGAAAGATAATACATGGTTCTGCTGGTCTGTATTGATCTTTTGAGGGGGTCCAGATAAAAATATCTACTTGAGATTCTAATTTCTCTTAATAGCTCCCAACAGAGAAGTGAGTCTATCAAGTTACTGAACACTGGCATATCTTTGGCTTACCAAATATCTCTGTTAAAATCAACATAACACTCTCAAATCACTTCCCCTCCTTAAGCCCATACAAAGGAGAGGGAAATCACAAGATACAGAAATCCACAGCCTTGTTTAGTTTTCTAAACAATTTGGCATGATCCACTAGGTTTTGAGAGAATATGATAATCGTATCCTTCCCAAACCCTCAAGGAGGAGAAGGATGAATCCCTCCACCCAGCCTAAACTGGAGATTTGGTGTACCTAAAAACATGGAGTGGATTGAAACAGGTAACATACCAATGAGAGGGGCCCCACTGATTATTTTAACCACCCCCACAGCTGTAAAATTAGAGGGGTAGAAAACATGGACTCATGTCTCTCATATTAAAATCTTTACTCCTCCAGACATAGGTGGTGAAGGAGGAACAGAAGCCTCTTATTCTTGTGAACCATTTGAAGAACTCAAATTCCTCTTCTGCCAAAAAAAACAACCTAAGGACACTCTGGAATAAGTAACCCTCTCCCCCACCTTCCTCCTTGTTATCTTAAATCTTTCTTCCTTTAGCCATGACTATTCCTTTCCTTAAATTTTCTGACTTTTTCCTGGTTCTTTAATCATGCATACCTATCCAGTTGGACAGAAAATTCTCTGATTCAACATGGGGAAGCAGTAGCCAAAGCAGGTCCCTCTGATTGTTGGGTGTATATGAAGCACCCGCAAAACAGAGAGAACCCCAGGCCTCTAGCAGGTGGTCTTAGTGCCTCTGAGGCATACCCAAGATGTGAAGGTTCTGGGAGATCTGCGCCAACTCCAGTTTTGATTATTCCCCTATGGGATATGTGGAGCTTGTATGTCATTTCTCTAGATGCTTCTAGGATGAAATCACTCATTGGAGTCACTGAGATGTCATAACAAACCCTGCAACCATCCAAGTCTCAACTCTGAAGAAACTACAGAAAACGGAGACCATTGCCCTGTTTATATTTGGAGAGGGGGGAGATTGCATGAGCATTGTACCACCTTAACCCAGGCAAACTGTAAACAGGGAAATTCCCTTGCTCCTTTCTGTCCTTGTGACTCCTAAGCCAAGAACATCTGATAATTTCTATAAGACCCTGACATTATTATCATCTTTGGATCATCCTTTAGATTGAGATGGATATAGAGATGCACCGCCAGGCTACACCTGATATCATCAGGCTGTATCTCAGGCTTCCATCTCTTCCCTAAACTATGAGGCTCTTCAATCAGACCCTAGTCAGATGATCAAACACCCCACGGAATGAATAAGTGTTTACCTCTCTAGAATCACATCCACACCATGACACAACATCACGTCCTCACTGTTGTAAAGAATGTAAAAACCCCAGAACTGAAGCATTATGGGAGCAACCCCTGAAGGTTGTCCTACTCATGCTGTCTTGCTGGCCAAAGTTCTACATTACTGAAAAATCTCTCTTTTTGTTTATAAGCTAAGTTTTGGAGTCTTGCATTCTTGCAAAAGGTAACCTTCTTGAATCCATGCGTTCTCCATTACACCATACGAGAGTAATGTGCAGTAGAAGGAATCTGGGGTTTGGACCCAGGGTATCTGAGTTAGAATTCAAACTCTGCCAATTACCTATATGATATTTTATATAGATTTTAGTTTTTTATCTGTAAAATGAAGGGGTTATAGGTCTAAATCTTATTATTTCTCCTCTATATTTCTGTTTCTAAGACCCTGTCCAGTTAAGATATTTTGTGCTTTATATTCTTTCCAGCTGTTATAGTCTGTCTTCTCTGTTTTGATTATCAATGGAGCTCTTGCATATTACATTCAATCTAAGATCCTATATTTAATGTTTTTTCAAGTATTTTAATTTTTCTTCCTATTTGATCATTGAATGTTTTGGCGAATGTAATTCTCACCATGAGTTCATGCTTTGTAGTATTTGGGTACATCGCTTCCTGTAAACCGTGATGCCTTATGCTTTCTCTGATCCGTGGACAGCTATCCATACTTGGTGAGTAGGGAAAGTCAGAAGATTAAACCATATCACCCCCTAGTGGGCACATTTTTTTTCAAACTTGAATATTTTATTTTTTTAGAAAAATTTTCCATGGTTACATGATTCATGTTTTCACTTTCCCCTTCACTCCCCTCCATATCCAAAATGCATTCCACTGGTTTTAACATGTGTGATCAATCAAGACTTATTTACATATTATTGATAGTTGCATTTGTGTGGTCATTTATGTCTACATCCCCAACCATATCCGCATTAACTCATGTGATCAAGTAGTTGTTTTACTTCTGTGTTTCCACTCTTGCAGTTCTTCCTCTGAATGTGGGTAGCATTCTTTTCCAACCATCCCTCAGAATTGTCCTGGTTTATTTCATTGCTGCTAGAACAGAAGTCCATTACATTCTATTTTACCACAGTGTGTTGGTATCTATGTACAATGTTCTTCTGGCTCTGTTCCTCTCACTCTGCATCAATTCCTGGAGGTTGTTCCAGTTCACATGGTATTTCTCCAGTTTATTATTCCTTTGAGCACAATAGTATTGTATCACCATCATATATCACAATTTGGTCAGCCATTCCCCAATTGAAGGGTATACCCTGGTTTTCCAGTTTTTTGCCACCACAAAAAGCGTGGCTATAAATTTTTTGTATGAGTCTCTTTATCTATGCTTGTTTTTAAAAATTTCTCTTTCCCATAGATCTGACAGGTATACTATTCTATGTTCACCTAATTTTCTTATAGTTTCCTTCATTATATTCAAGGCATTCACCCATTCTGAATTTATCTTGGTGCAGGGCATGAGATGTTGATCTAAACTTAATCTCTCCCATATTGTTTTCCAATTTTCCCAACAGTTTTTGTCAAATAGTGGATTTTTGTCCTAAAAGTTGTGCTCTTTGGGTTTATCATACACTGTCTTGCTGAAGTCACTTACCCCAAGTCTATTCCACTGATCCTCCCTTCTGTCTCTTATCTAGTACCATATCATTTTGATGACCGCTGCTTTATAGTACCCCTTAATATCTGGTACTGCTAGACCATCTTCCCTCATGATTTTTTCATTATTTCCCTTGATATTCTTGATCTTTTGTTATTCCAAATGAACTTTGTTATACTTTTTTTTCTAATTCAGTAAAAAAGTTTCTTGGTAGTTTGATAGGTATGGCACTAAATAGGTAAATTAATTTGGGTAGAACAGTCATTTCTATTATGTTAGCTTGTCCTACCCATGAGCAATAAATATTTTTCTAATTGTTTAGATCTAGTATTAATTGTTTGGAAAATGTTTTGTAGTTGTGTTTGTATAATTCCTGTGTTTGTTTTGGTAGATAGATTCCTAAATATTTTGTATTGTCTAAGGAGATTTTAAATGGTGTTTCTCTTGCTGCTGTGATGTGTTGGAAATACATAGAAATACTGATGATTTATGTGCATTTATTTTTTATCCTGCAACTTTGCTAAAGTTGTTGATTATTTCTATTAACTTTTTCATTGAATCTCTAGGATTTTTTAAGTAGACCATCATATCATCTGCAAAGAGTGATAGCTTAGTCTCCTCATTTCCTATTTTGATACCTTCAATTTCTTTTTCTTCTCTAATTGCTACTGCTAGTGTTTCTAGTACTATGTTGAATAATAGAGGTGATAATGGACATCCTTGTTTCACTCCTGATCTTATTGGGAAGGCTTCTAATTTATTCCCATTGCATATAATGCTTGTGGATGGTTTTAGGTATATACTGTTTATTATTTTTAGGAAGGGTCCTTCTATTCCTATAGTTTTCAATGTTTTCAATAGGAATGGATGCTATATTTTGTATTATGCTTGTTGATGGTTTTAGATATATACAGTTTATGTGAAGAGGGTAGTAAGAATCTGAATATTTCCTGAAGACTGTGAGAGTTAGTGCATCACCAAACACTGATAGTGAGAAAGCTGAGAGAACAATATCACCAACACAGCTGCCTCAATAGCAGTCCCTATTCTCTGGCTTGGCTGTGGCCAGGCTGGGCCAGAGGTGTAGTGGAGAATAAAGCTCTAGCTTCTACTAGGTCAATAGCCACTAGTCCTGATTATCAACTAGTTATAGATACTAGCTTGATAGGGTCTCTAATCCCTATTCTTTGTCCTGCTTATCCTTTCCCTGATTATAGATAAATTGAGTTTATCAAGTACCTTCATGAGTGGTTTTTATGTCATGACCTTTGGGGAGGGAGTCAATGCAGTCAGATATCAAACCTGATCCAAGGCAAATCAAAAGTCCTATAATAATTTACCCAACCCCAGGTTGGGCCTAAAAGGGCCCATCGACCTAACCTTTCGGGGTCCTCCCTGGGCAGTGTTAGAGAAAAGGGGTAATTATAACAACTATCAAGGGTGATTGGGGTTGGTGTTCCTCCATCATCTGCAACTAGGGTGTGTAAATGGAATTAGCTCTTGCCCATTCATAGTCAAAACTCTAGCCACCAGAGATAATGTCATCCCCACCTCCCTTAATGGGGAGGGGAGATGATTTACCCACACGTGAGAATAAGTAAGAAGTCAAGAACAAGGGACTACCCTTTGGGCAGTCCAAATCAGTGTAGAGGCTGCCATTTTTCCACTTGAATTAGAGATGGACCCACAGGAAGTGATGAAAGACACTATCTCTTCAAGTATGTGGGCAACTTCCTGTTTGGGAGTTCCCACTTTGAACTTGGTGCTGAAGGATCTCAGCTGAGACCTCAGGCTGCTTCCACTCTGAATGGTCACGTGGGTAAGTAAGGCTGACTTCCTTGGCCTACCTTGGCTTTTTCTAGACTCTCTACCTTAAGTAGGCTTCTTGCGTCTCTGATTGCTAAGGCCTTGTGGCATGTAATCTAGTTTAATTAGCCTTTTAATTCTCTCTCTCTGTCCAGGCCTCTGCAGGCCTGGACTAGCCTCTCCCTCTCTCTATTTCCTTTGCCTTCTACTCTTCCTAATTGTAAATAAACTACCTTAAACCCTATCTTGACTTGGGTCTATTTTAATTATGGAATCAATCTGAATTATTGATTCCTGGTGGCCACACCTTAAAACTATATCTATATAATACCTAAAATCTCCCTCTTACAGGGAGAATACATAGATGCATTCATATCACTTTATCTATATCTTCCTAGGCCCTTTTGTTTATAACACACATCCGTTGTTTTTTTTCTATCTTTCCCCTTCTTTTATGCCCACATGAAGGCTCTCAATGATGTTTTCTCCTTCCTATCTTGGATTTCCTCTAATGAGTGTTTCTTTCTATCATTAAAGGCAACTTTTATTTGTCATGGAGATAAAACAATGCAATTCCTGTCCTTTTAAAAATTTTTTTTAACTCTTAACTTCTGTGTATTTGCTCATAGGTGGAAGAGTGATAAGGGTGGGCAATGGGGGTCAAGTGAGTTGCCCAGGGGCACACAGCTGGGAAGCGTGTGACACTGGATTTGAACCTAAGACTTCCTGTCTCTAGGCCTGGCTCTCAATCCACTGAGCTACCCAGCTGCCCATTTTTCCTCTCCTTTTAGTGTTACACATGTTAGAATTTTTTGAATCTCATCTCTTGTACTTGCTTTGTGATCTGTGGCAAATCACCAAATCTCTCTGATCTTTCATTTGTTTTATGATCTGTTAACATAAAATAAGGACTTTGGTCTATTATAGTGATGGTGAACCTGTGGTACAGGTGTCAAATATGGTAAGCATAGTGCTTTCTGTGATCACTCAGCCTCCCCCCTCCCATTTCACTACTAGAAAGGCTAAGTCACTAGGGTGGAGCTATTCCCCTCTCCTTCTCCACTGAGCCTGATGACATTTTTTCACATGCCCCACCCCTCTACCTAGTAGCCAATGGAAACACAGAGCATGTAAGGTGGGTGGTTCACAGGAAGCAGAGCTAGAGGGGAGCAGAGAGCTTGGGCCACTCCTCTCCCCTGTTCTACTCTTGCTGAGGATATTTCTCACTTCACCTGACCCTCTACCTAGTAGCCCAGTGGGAGCATTATCTCCCTCTCTTATGTGGGTTAAGGAGGGGACAGGGCACTTGAGGGTAAAGGGGCACTGCAGGTGGTCTCTGGTGGGGAGCCTGGGATGCACTCTGCTTGGAGTGTGGGATGGAGGAATGGCCCAACACTCTACCTCTAAAAGGTTCACCATCACAATCCTATGATTTCACTCCTCTGTAGGTCATGACTTTGACAAACAAGGCAGATGGAGCAGCTGGATGTCTTAGTGGATTGAGAGTAAGGCCTAGAGACAGGAGGTCTGAGGTTCAAATCTAGCTTTAGACACTTCCTACCTGTGTGACTCTGTGCAAGTCACTTAACCCCCAGTTCCTATGCCTTACAATTCATCTGCTTTGGAACCAATAGATTGTATTGATTTTAAGTTGGAGGATAAGGGTTTAAAAAAAAGAAAGACAATCCAGGTCAGGGTGTGAGGCCTGGAATTGTGGTGCCTGTATTTAAATCTGTCCTGAGACACTTCTTAAGTGGGTAAGTCACTTCATCCTGTTTTCCCAGCTCTTGTCCTTCTCTCTTAGATTTGTTACTAAAACAGAAAGTAAGACTTTTTTTGTTGTTCATTTGTTTCTTTCTTTAAAGAAAGACACTATGATACAATGTAAAGAGAAATGTACAGGCAGTGAAAAGAGGTGTATTCTAAACTTGATTGTCAATAATTGTATGATTCTGGGCAAGTTATGTCACTCTGTCCATGCAATTTATAATCTTAGAGAGTTTTCCAGAGGAGTGTCAGATGATATGTCTCAGGAACAATTGGGATCGGGGAAGGATGTGAACTGATCCAGAGGTCAATACTCTAGGCACAAAGATCTACTTGTCTTTTTCCACCATATTTTCCACAAGAAAATACATAAAGAACATCAATCAATCTCATGCATTTATTTTAAAACTCAGGCAAGCTAGTCATGCTACCACATTAATGGGGATTCCAGGATATTTTGGTTCCTCAGCATTGCCCATTTTTTCGGATTAGGATGGGAAATTGTCTTTTCCTGGAAGAGAAGAGAAAAGAGAGAGCACTGTAATTGACTTTTATTAAAAAAAATCTAGAGTCTGAAGAGGGAAAAGAAAAACTCTCCCTAGAAAGTGTTAATGAAATCCAGGGAAAATAGCAGTAAGTAATGGAGAGGTCAGGGAAAGGTCTAGAAAGAACACACCAGGTCCAAGATGCCCCAAAGGCAAAAGGCCCTTTCAGTTGGAAATTCAGGGCTACTTATAGCCTAGATGTAATGGTTTTTCCAGTGAGCCCATCACCCAAGCTGGTTTAACATTCTAAACCCTTTCTAACTGATAAGTTGTTACAGTTGGTTTGTAAAAGCAAGGGCTTTTGCTGGAACCCTGCATTACAATCTGCTGATTTGTCTTTAGGAAATTTGCACCTTGTAACATTTCCTGGTTGCTAAGATCTAAAGGGATTCTACTCTTACTCTAAGCTAAACTATAACTTACCTATCTAAGTTTTTCAAAATAAGAAAAGGGGTTTTCTAGCTCCTAATCTCTGCTAAAAGTAATCTAAGCTAAAACTAAAATGGGTTATGGGAAAGACATAGGAAAGAAATGGGGATTTAAGTTTTGCAAAATTTTTGAACAGAAAGGAAAGCAGATTAAATGCAAACATTCACAGTCTTAAAGCTAACATTTGCTAACTACAACAAAGTAATAAATTCTATGTACTTTCTAATTTCATGAATTAATATCAAAAGTATTAATTAAGAAAATTTCTGCAATCTAAGCTTCTTAATTCTAATTCATTTTCTACAGTTAGTATATCAATGTGTTAGTACACTTATGCCTACGTTACAAGCATTAGTAAGAATAAATAAACCTAATACTATTTATAAGTCCTTTTGGTTAAACCATAGACTTAAACTATTTACAATATTTACAAAGAAAGTTGAAAAAATTCTGTCCCTGTTCTAACTTATCAGACTAGCTAACTGTCCTGGTGTGGTAGTAAAACTTATTGCTGAGGATTAGTAAGCAAACACTTACATATATACATTATTTTCAATTGAAATGTCAGGTGTTTTGAGTAGAAGGTGTCTGTACCAAAGTAAGAGGAAAACTCTGTGCTAAGGCAGACAAATCCTTCTTTCTTAAGTGTAAGTTAGTGTTTCACATGTAGATGTGAAGTCAGAAAAATGTCCTATGTGTTGTCCAGTGTGACCTATCCGTGTAATTAAGTGTTACATACTTACTCCACCGGAATTCTTCTACAAATTGCATGTACTGTGTGGATGGAATCTAAAGTGTTGGATGTAATTCTGTTGGGTGTAAGTTGGGTTGTCCAAATGCATGGGTCTAACGCTGATCCAATGCTCCTCTTCACAGTGTCATTGTTGTCCCATACACCAATTGTGTATCCGGTCACAGATGTCTTTTGTAGACCTTGGGGTTACTGTCCTTGCGATGATTTGTGAAGTCAGCAATGCTTCACTGGTGTTGTTTGTTGTTACCCACTTGCTTGTCAACTTGCATTGGAACTGATGTTCTGGCGTGTTGACTTGTGTCAGGAACAAAGTTCAAATGTCCATGAAATGTGATTAATCTTTTCTTCTTTCTTTTTTCTTGCGGTTAAATAAAATGATTACAGATAACAAGAGAGTTTGTCATAATGTCTTTTGTGCTTTCACTTATTCATCAATGTCAGTGTCTAGATCTTGGATTGATTTCAAATCAAATGTTGTGTCTTCTTCTGCCACTGATTCTTTTTCATTGTCATAATGGATCCATAATTTATGGATGTTTCTTCTAAGTTGTAATTGGGTTTGGGATAATAATTTGGGTATAAAATTTGTTGTAATATCTGGTTATTCACTGGCTCTTGCTCTAACTCTGGTTCTGATTCATGCTCTAAATGTTGTTCTGAATGCTACTCTGGTTCTGTGGTCTCATGTATAGGCTGTGGACTTCCTGTGGACTTATTTGGCTTACTGGTTGGTGCTAATTAATCTTTTTGCTGTATAATAACTGGGTCTTGTGGTTGTTGTTGGGACATGTCTTTTGTTGGCTTGACATGAGTGACATGGAACCAAGGATCCCTCCCTTTAACTTTGATTGCACTAGGAGTTGTCACAATTATTTGAGACGGACCATGCCACTTAGATTCTAACACAGACTTCCTAGTGAAGTTTCTGATGTAAACATAATCTCCAGGTTGGAAGTTGTGCTGTTGTTATTAAAAATGATGAGGGCCAAGATTAGAAGGGAGAATAGTATTTTAATAAAAGCCATGCTGATAGAGATAAAATCATTACACCACGCACCTGTTAAGTATTCAAACTGCTGCCTCAGCCATTTTTACCTTTCATATCACACTCAGGTAGCTCAAAGGAGCGAGTTCAAAGTCACTTCCCCCTATTTAAAGCTGTCCCTCACCTTGAATACGTAATCCAAAACAGGAAACCCGTTGGACCATGGGAAATGTAGTTTTAAGGTCCCCCACACTATATTAAGGTCAAATACTATATTGAGGTTCAATCCTTCCAGATAGAACCCTAGGTGATTTTAACTAACACAGTGCAGAATAAAATCAAAGGGAATTCTTTGATGTATCAAGCCTAGTTTATGAAGTTAGTTTATGTGCTGCTTGAGTAACTTAATGTATTCATACAGTTTGCATTCCATACCCAGATGTGATAATTTATGGATGCTTTGAGGTGACTTGCCATGGAAAGGTGGATGGCCATACAGCATTTCAAATGGTGATAAGTGAGTAATGCTGTTGGGTTGGCATCTGAGTTGGAGTAGTGCCAACGGTAATGCATCATGCCATTTCAGATGAGATTCTGCATGGATTTTGGCTATTAGAGTCTTCAAAGATCTATTCACTCATTGGATCTGTCTGCCAGACTATGGTCTGTATATCGAGTGAAGATGTTGTTTGACTCCTAAGTTCTCAGAAACTGTAACTAAAATCTTATTAGTGAAGTGGAACCCAGAATCTGAAGCAATATGTAAAGGAATAGAGAATCTGGGTATTAATTCTCTCAGTAAGACTTTCACAACAAACTCTGAAGTGTTAAGTTTTGCTGGGAAAGCTTCTGGCCACTTAGTTAATCTATCCACTATCACTAATGCATATCTGTAACCTAGACTCCTTGGCATAGTGATGTAATCGATTTGTAAGCATTCAAATGGTGTATAGGCTAGTGGTTTGCCTCCCAGACTGGACTTTTGTAATTGTCTGGTTGAATTGCATACAAATTCTGCACCTCTGTGAAACTCTCATAGCAACTTCATATATGCCCCTTGCATTCCAAGACCTATTTATGGAATCTGCCATACCCAGAATTCCATAATTCCCTTTTTGATGTAATGCATTGCAGAAGGTGAACTACAGGGATCTTGGAAACATAGGTTTTCCATTTACCCCCAGCCAAACTCCGTTAGCTAAGTATGTACCATGATGTTTCTTCCAATCCTTCACTTCCTTTGGGGAGTATGCATTTTTGAGATCATCTTCCTCCACCAAAGATAAGTTTAGAATTGAACTTGGTCCATACCTCACTGCGAATTTGGCTGTGATATCTGCACATTTGTTCCATGATTCCATTGGCCCTTGGATCTTTGTGTGGACTTTGCAATGAATGACAGACACTCAGGCTGGTAGTTGGTGTGCATTTAACAACTGATTGATTAAATTCCCATACACTATCTGTTTGCATTATATTGTATGTAATGAAGCCAGGATTTTTCCAGAGTTCGCCTGAATGATGCATGAATCTGAATGCATACCACAAATCAGTAAAAATGTTTGCTTTCCAGTTTTTGGCAAGCTTCAGAGCGCGGATCAATCCAACTAATTCTGCCCTCTGGGCACTCATAGTTGGTGGCAATGATGAGTACCAGAGGGTTTCAGAGGCTGTCACTATGGCTACTCCACTAAATCTCTGATTGTCTACCACGTATGATGATCCATCTTCGAATAATGTCAAATCAGGGTTTTCCATGGGCTTATCGGATAAATCTGCCTTTGTCTTATGCACGATGTTAAGTGCATCCTCACAGATGTGTAAAGAGTTGCAGGATTTACATTTCTGCACCGGTGAAAAGTTATGTTTTCATTAGCCAACAAGATTGCTTGGTATTGTGATAGTCTTTGAGAGGTGAACCCTTGAAGTGTGGTGTTTCTTAAAGTAGATTCCACCTGGTGTGGGGAAAATACTTTTAGTTCACCCCCTAATACTGTTGTGAGGAAGATTAGTTAATAATTAATTAAGTATTAAGGTGGACCTAGCAGGAAGGGCTGGAGCATTCCAAGATGGAATGACGGAGCAGGAAGTTGCTTGTGCTCTGAGAGACTCCATTAGTGGTTGGCACAAACTGTTGTTAGCCCTGGGAGATCTCAGAGTTAAGGACACCTTGCATCCTGATTTCCCTGGGATCCTGAGTGGTGGTGGCATCTAGCAGGTGGACAAGAACTACAGAGCAGCACCAGGTGGAGGAGGAGTTTGGGATCTGTTGGACAGCATCTCAAGCACATCCTCTCTGCTTGGATACCTTGCACCACCTTGGCTTTTGGCATCCTGAGATCATCTGTGGATTACTGTGAGAAACCCTCAAAGCCACCCACAGGCCCTTTAGCTGTGCTCGTCAAACCTGGCTGGAACCAGGTTTGAAGCAGCCCCCAGGAAACTCCAGAACAGCTCCTTTATGCTCAGCCTGGCCTAGGTCAATTAGTATTAGAGTAGAGAAGTCCTCCCCTTGCCCAGTGGTTTTGCTATTTAGGTTTTAGTGTAGAATCCCCTATCCCACCTTTATTTAGTTGAACATAATTAAAAATTTTAAAACCTTTTACCTTGCCTTATGGTTTCAAAGACAATGGCCTAGTGGTGACAGTTGGCCAAGAGCAATTCTTGTCAGTTAGAAGCAGCTCAGCTGTGTACTTTGGTCTCCCTGTCTTGATCCTGTGTACCCACAACCATTTAGATTATATTTTAATATCCATGGTACCTCCATCTTTTTCACAATACCAAGGAAAATGCTTTTCTAATCATGATGGCTACAGCAGCAATAGCTCTCAAACAGCTTGGCATTCCACAGATTACTGAATCTAGTTTCAAGCTGTAATAGGCAATTGGTCTAAGGGTATTCCCGAATGACTGTGTGAGAACACTAGAGGCTATCCCTTTATCCTCGTGAACGTAAAGGAGGAATGCTTTGTCATGATCAGGGAAACTTTGAAAAATATAATGGAAGCACCAGAGATGTTACAATAAATCTAAATGATTGTGGGCACACACACTGGGTTGAAAGAGAGACAGGATCAAGATAGGGAGACCAGAGTTCGCTGGTTTAACATAGGAATGGCAGTTGGCCTCAACTGTCACCCAGCTCACCCTAGGCCGGGGTTTATGGAATCAACAGGCAAGGTAAAGTTTTTAGCAGTTTTAATTATGTTCAACTAAAAGGTGGGAAAGGGATTTCTATACTTAAAACCTAAAGGGCAAAACCACAGGGCAAGGGGAGGACTTCTCTACTCTAATCTTAGTGATCTAAGCAGACAGGGCCAAAGGAACAGTAATGGAGTCTCTGGGAGGCTGCATCAGACCTGGTTCCTGCCAGGCTTGACCAGCACAGCTAAGGGCTGAGGGTGGCTTTGGGGTTCTCACTGTAATCCACCAATGATCTCAGGATGCCAAAAGCCAAGGTGGTCCAAGGTACCCAAGTAGAGCGAGTGTGCTTGGGATGCTGTCCACCAGATCCCAAACTCCTCCTCCACCTGGTGCTTCTGTAGGTCTTGTCCACTTGTTAGAAACTACCACCACTCAGGATCCCAGGGAAATCAGGATGCAGGGTGTCCTTTACTCTGAGATTTCCCAGGGCTAACAACAGTTTGTGCCAACCCCTAGTAGAGTCTCTTTCAGGGCACAAGCCAATACTTCCTGCTCCGTCATTCCATCTTGGAATGCTCCAGCTCCAGTCCTTCCTGCTAGGTCAACCTTAATACTTAATAACTAACTAATCTTCCTCACAACAATACCTAGGGCTGGTGTTGATAGAGTGAGTGATTTTAGTTCCTTTACAGCATGGACATGGTCTTTAGATAATTTTAACGGTTCTGGATCTTCCTTCTTGGTTAGGTCTATCAGAGGTTTAGTGATGAGAGCATAACTTGGAATCCAGTTTCTACAGAAACTCGTTACTCCTATAATTGCCCTGAGCTGCCTCTTGGTCTTAGGCAAGGTCAACCTCTGTATATCTTTAGTTCTCTTTTGGGAAATCTTTCTGGAGTCTTTTTCTAGGATAAATCCTAAATAATTTACTTTTTTCCTCACAAATTGAAGTTTTGTTTTGGAAATTTTATAGCCCCTTTTGCCTAGCTCTTTGATCAAGTGCACACTGTCTGTATAACAACCTTCAGCAGATGGTGACATTAGCAGGATGTCATCAACATAATGTACCATTTTGCTGTCTTGGAAAGTGATTTACTCAAGGTCTCTCTGCAGGAACTGACAGAAGACTGAAGCTGAATCTGAAAAACTCTGGGGCAATTGGGTCCATTGGATGGATTTGCCCTCCCATGTGAAGGCGAACAGCTTCTGGCTGTCTCTGTGCAGGGGAACAGAGAAATATGCAGAGCTCTAGTCCAGAACGGTAAACCAAGCAGCTTCGGGTGGTATTGTTGCTATGATTTCTGATGGACTTGGTACCGTGGCATATGTCTTTTGCACATGGTCATTAATTGATCTGAGATCTTGTACTAAACATCATTGAGTCTTCCCATCAAGAGATAGTTTGGCTTTCTTCACAGGCATGATTGGGATGTTGTACTGTGAGAAACCATATCTTAATATACTGTGCTTTAATAAACTTTCTATAATGGGTTTCACTCCCTTAATCGCCTCTTGGCTAAGTCTGAACTGAGGGATCTTGGTGGTAAACCTTTTTTACCTCTATTTTAACTGGTTCTGCAGACAATATCCTGCCTACCTCATTTGAATTTTTAGCCCACACATAATCAGGAATGTCGTTAGGAACCTTATAGATGTTATCATTTGATTGGTAGGTTGGTTCCTCACTACATGGGTCTAAAAATAAAATGGGATGGTGTTTCAGAGATCTCTTGGGTAGGCGGAGATAGATCTGTCCATCTGGTTGGCATTGGATGGTGGCAGCCAATTTACACAAGAGATCCTGCCCCACGAGGTTTGAAGGATACAATGGCATTAATAAAAAGGTGTGATTGAGAGTTAGATGGCCAAATTTTACCATTTTTACTTTTAGCTTCAGGACTTGTTGAGCTGTCCCAGAAGCTCCTCTTATTCTCAAACTACCCTGATATTGGCATCCTTCGAGTGCCTTGCGCAAAACAGAACAAGTTGCACCAGTGTCCAGTAGTCCATCATAATGTTCCCCCCCCCCCCGATTTCTATGGTAACAAGGGGTTCCCCACTGCTATTGGACTTCATTGGTACTAGGGGTAATAAAGAATCCTCAGTTTTGTGCATGCACTTGGTATTGATCCAGTGTCGCGTATGGTCATTTGTATCTAAATCAGAACTTCCTATAGCACCATCAGGCAAGTTGAGTTTAGAATCAGAACAGAATGCAGGCTTATAGAGGGAGCTTTCTCTCTCACTGAGAGCTGGAGAGTCATTATCAGTGGTTATTAAGCTGTGCTGTGCAGAGCACATGGAATTGTCAGGTTGGCTTTAGCTAAGGGCTGCAGAAATGGAGGTTTGGTCTGATTCACCATCCACTCTGTTACTTAGAGAACTGTCAAGCCCCAAATCAGAAGTTTTTTCTTCAGTTTATCAGGGAATGTTTGGTACATAGTTTGTGTTCCCTACAACACCTCTGGTACAACTGCTGACTCATGAGCTGACTGAAGTTCCCTATCTTGCCTTGAAGTCTGTGTGGCTGAAGTCATATGGTTTGTGTCTCCAACCACTGATCAAACTTCATTTATGTTAATAGCAAGCTCACTGGCTTCTGAAGATGACAACTGCTCCCTCTCCCTTCCCCAAGCTTCTGGTTTGAATTCTTCAGCTAAGGGGTAGAGAAAGGTAGGTGCAGAATTTCCTAAGCAGTTGCCAGCACCCTGTAACTCTTTCTGCACTTTCAAAATCAAGCCTTTGCCAACATTCTGATTTGATTACTCTTTAACCTCATTCTGAGAAATTGTGTCTGAAGCAAGTGAATGGCTTTGGATTTTGGGATCTAACTCCTCCAAGGTTACCAATGATATTACTTTCTGAATACATTGTAAATCCTTGCTGAATTGTTCTTTATCCAAGCTGTCCCACTGTTGTAGACTGGGAATAAAGAGAGGAGTTTGAGGTTTTGGTGACTTTAACCAAGATTGCAAAGCTTCTTGATGCAAGCTTTTGCAATTGCTTGACTGGTATGCTTCTCATCCAATCCTTTTGTGGCAGAATGAGAAAGCTGACCCCTTTTGTAGTCATCCTCATTAGTCCCATATATTTCTCTACGCATCTGCATTATGTCCTCCCATTGTTGATCATCTGCCACAGAAATATCATTGTATTCTGTGCAGCTTGCTTGAGACATTTGTTCTGTTGTGCCCAGTCTTTCAATATTATTTTCTCCACTCAGACCACATATCCTCGCACCCAAATTACAATCATTAGACCTTTTTGATTTAGGAACCTCATTTCATGTTGACTTTGGCTTGGTTCCCATTGCCAAATATCTCTCCATTTCATTGAGGGATGGAGATTGGCTATATTTTTTGCATGAATGGCTACAGCACGGACCATCATGCTTATTTTCCTCATTTCTCTTTGAATCTTTATTTTTGGACCATTTTGAGTTGTAATAGTTCCTTCTTGTACCTCTATCCCTTTGGTAACACTTCTATGAAAGTCAATTTGCTGTTTAAATTTACAAAATTTCATAACATGGCCTATGCTATTACAAAAATAACAGTGAGGGGAAAAGGATTTTGGTCTTGGGGTATTATTTGTAGGTTGCCTGGATTGACTACAGCCCCTACTAGATTGGAGGGCAAACTTTTTTATTTCTTCTAATTCATTTTTCTTCTTTGCCTTCTCCAGCTATTTCCTAAGGTCTGCTATAATTTTGTCCTTGTCTAAGTCTGCTTGCCTTACTGCCCTTGCTTCCTTTTGCTTTGAATCATGAATGTAGGAAACATGCTGTCTCACATCCTCCAGTAGCAGTGATTCCCACTGGGTACAATTCTGTCTAAAATAATTCTGAATGGGGATTGATGTATCTTTGACAAATTGCCTTTGGATGTGATCTATCATTTCTTGGGCATGTGTATCATGAAGGCTTAATATAGCTTCAGCTGCCTCTATTATTCTATTGAGGAAGCTGCTTGGATATTCTTCTCCCTGTCTCATTTTTTCGAACTTTTGCCATGAATTTGGCCTCTTAGCATGTATACACATTGCTTCTAACAAATCAGTCCTGCATTGCATTAGATACCTAAGATTAGCATGATGCATAAAATCTAAGTCCTGATGGACTAACAACCACGCTATTAAATTGGGGTTTGATCGAGTTTCGGCTAGGAATTTTTCCTTTTCTGAGGGAGAGTAAAATTCCCCTAAAAGAAATTCCACATTAACAAAGCTCGAATTGAACAATGTAAAGACTCTTTTTAATTCTTTAATGCTCTTGAAAGGATGCTGGAAGAACTTAGGAAAACGTCTTTTCAACACCTCCATGTCACTTGGGGTGAAAACTTTTTAGGTCTTTACATGTATTACCCCTTCACCAGGTTGTATGATTGTTCTATCTATGGTTGGCAAAATTTTAACTGGATTCTGCAGATGGTTTAGATAAAGGTTGGTTGTCATTGGCCACAGGTGTTGTTTTGTTGGTGTTATTGCCTAAATATTTGGACTCCACAATCTCCAACTGGAGAATTGTGTGTTTGTCCAGTTCCTTTCCTTCCCTTCTCTGCTTTAGTACTTGAAATAGTAATCTGATGTTGCCTACAAGTTCCATAGAGTCAGTATCTTTTTAGGTGATGTATTTGAGCTAAACTATTGCAACAAGTGAAAGAAAACATTTTTGAGACCACAAGGAATTGCCAGATTGTAAAAATTATGTCAAAAATTATTGTCAAAAAAAATCTATGGCTATTGGGATGAAGCAAATGCACTCAGCTAGGGTTAGAGCACAACATCTGTAGTAGTCATAGATATCTAGGAATTGTTGAATAAAGTTACGGACTTTTATAAACTAGAAATCTGTGACACCTTGCATTAGAGACCAGGTAATCATTGACATGCTAGACAGGACAAATGTTATTCTAGCTATCTTCATTTTTATTTGATCAGTAGATTATAGGTTGTTCACTAACTTTGCTTGCCAAATAATGTTATAAAGAAAGTAGGCAATCTTGATATGTGGAGGAATAAATGAGGATAGCTGAGTTAAGGGAAGAATATAGGAAGGTAAGGGAATGAATGGGGAATATATAAGGAGGGGCTGCTCAAACGAGCTAATCACTGAGGCTATAAACAGAGGATAGGTACTGGGAAGAAATAGGCTGGGTCCTTCAGGCAGGAGCTGTCTCTGTGATACAAGAAGAATTGAGTCAGTCAGAGTAGTATGGTTTTGGCTCAAGGGTTTGGGTTGTTAATTTCTCAGGTCCCTAGAGGGAGGAGACAAGAGGCTTCTCCCTGCCAGTGAAAACTTAAATCTACAGGAAGTCTCCACTGGATACTTCCTGCCCAAAATGGATGCCCAGTTTTTCCCTCAAGAAATAAAAGTAAAGTTCTTTCTTCCCTCTTCAGCCTTTGCCCTAATATCAAGTGTAATGATTCACCTGAGAATTTTGTATAGATATAAAAGGGGATTTATTGATGTCAGGGATAAGCAGAGGTAAAAAGGGTTTTAGGGTTTTGTAACTGCTGCTAGGGAGAAAGCTGGTGCTGGGGGAAGGGACCCAGGAGAGGGTCAGACTGAGAGAAGCCTGCTCTCTCAATCAGGGAAATTTTCACTGCCCTGAGGTAAAGGTATTTTATCAGATCACTAGGTAAAGGGGATGGCTTGATTTAGTTTGTCCTTCCTGCCTACAGAAGCTAAAACCATGATGTCTAACCACCAAACCAACCTTCCTCCCATGTCCCAATGGAGAAATCTAGGGAAAAATAGCAGGATGTAATGGAGAGGTCAGGGAGAGTCTAGAAAGAAAGGACCAGGTCCAAGATGCCCCAAAGGCAAAAGGCCCCTTCAGTTGGAACTTAAGGGCTATTTATAGCCTAGCTCTAATGGTTTTTCCAGTGAGCCCATCCCCAAGCTGGTTTAACATTCTAAATCCTTTCTAACTGACAAGCTATTACAGTTAGTTTGTAAAAACAAGGGCTTTTGCTGGAACCCTGCATTACAAAAGTAATCAGCAGAAGGACAAGTTAGAAGATGAGAGAAGGAGGGAGCCATAAAATGTGAAACAAAAAGTTTGGAAGAGACTTTAGAACAAAGAACATCAGAAGATCAGCTATTTTGTGGATGGCCAAAAGTTTTTAGTAAAAACCTTCTTGTTTGGGATCACAATCAACCTTTTGACAACTTTTGCTAATCACTTCTGTTTCTGGCATTTGGGGCCAAGCAGAACAAAGAGCATCTTCTGTACTTCCCCAGCCCTTCTGATATTGAAGGCAGTGATTACTATCCTCTTCTCTTTCAGTTTTCTCTTCCCTGAGTTAAACATTGCTGGATCCTTCAAACAACATCATTATGGTGATCTTTTTCTTTTGAATAAGTTCAAGTGCAGCTAGGAGGCATAGTAGAGATAGGGAGCCTTGGATCAGGGAAACCTGCATTAAAATCTAGCCTCAGACACTCAATAGCTATGTGACTCTGGGCACATCACTTAATCTCTGTGCCCTCATCCGAAAAATAGGAACAATAATAGCACCTCTGTCCCAGAGATGTTATGAGAATAAAATGAGGTAATAATTAGAAAGTTCTTAGCATAGTACCTGGAACACTGTAAATGCTATATGTTGTTGATTTCTTTCAGTATTGCTCAACTCTTTGGGACCCTATTTGGCATTTTCTTGTTAAAGATACTGCAATGGCTTGCCATTTCCTTCTTCAATTCATTTTCCAAATTGGAAAATTGATGCTAACTAGTTTAAATGAGTTTCTCAGTTTCACACAGCCATTAAGTTCTGGGGGTCAGTTCTGAACTTTGGTATTCCTGACTCCAGGCCCAGTGCTCTATCTATTGTGCCATATAGCTGCCTTTAAATCCTATATAAATGTTAACAATTATTATTTTAAGTATCTCACTATCCATCTATTCTTCCTCTCTTCTCTTCTTCTCCCAATGCTAATTCCCACAGGAATTAAATCCATTGAATACTAGTATTCTGGTCCACTTCAGTTTAATGTCAAAAAGGTTCATGAAATCTTGATCTAGACCAGTGGTTCCCAAACTATTTTGGCCTACTACTCTCTTTCCAGAAAAAATATTACTTAGCACCCCCTGGAAATTATGAAACTATTTATTAAATTCAGAATAGAATGTAATACAAAAAAAGTGGGCCACCAGGGGGCAGTGGCGCCCACTTTGGGAATCACTGAACTAGACTTATACACAGAACATCCTTAGTGTTTCTAATCCACAAAAACATATATATTAATTGTAAAGGTATATTTTATGCTCTGGGTTTTAAGGCCCTTCCTTGCCCTGACATTTTATGTTCTATGAAGTTATGATTTTTCCTGGAGACTTGATAGATTTCTAAAAATCAAAGTCTGCTTATTTATTAAAGTTTGTTTCCTCTAAATACTGATGATGTGTTAAAGTTCATGCCAAACTTTTAGTCAGATTGTGGGAAAATTGCCAAACGATTCCAATTTCACCTTTGTGAGTTTTATAAAGGGTTCAATAGTATCAGTCATCTGGAAGGTCTCAAGATACCTAGTCAGGCCCTAGAAATGGAAATCATCATTACACCTCATTGAAAGGTAAAAAACCTGGAAACAAGGTCGTATAGCAGGCTTAGGTAAAAATATAAAAATCTGATATTCTCCATTCTATTCTAAGTGGTCTTTCAACTTTAATCTAATTTAACACTTCAGGCATTTATTATGAACCAACTGTTTGCTAGCGCTAGGGTTAAAAAACCAAAAATACAATTATAATCCTTTTCCCTCAAGGAGATTAATCTATTTGAGTGAAATAAAAAAAATTATACTCAGTAGGTATGTGGGAAGCCATTAAGAGAATAGATAAAAACCTGAGACTCCTCTTTTGACACCTTTTGTGATCCTTGTTATTTCTTGTTGAAAAGTATTGTGGCCTTATTGAAAAGCTTTAAGTTCCTATCAATACTGAGTTTAAAGGGTTAACACTGTTAACACAGCAAGGAATGCTGCTGCCTGGTATAGCCAAGCCCAAAATCTTAGTGGGGGGAAATTCAACCCTAAGAAAGATACTCCCCAACTTGGCTTTCTGATAAGAACCTAGTCAAAATTCAGCCTTGGCCTTGGTCTATTCTGAAGCCAATGTTTTGTGTTTTGACGTGACATAATTTGTAACTCCTGCACATCTGCAAAGTTCCGGGGGGGGGAGGGGGCGGTGTTCTTTTGTGTGAAATGAGTCTTGAAATATATATAATAAACTCCATGCTCCTGGAGCAAGAGCTGGAAGCATGAGGTAAAAGATAACTCCCTTGTTCTGTCCTTATTTCCTTATCAACTAAACTGTCCTCATCCAAATATCAGAGATGATAAAGAGATCTCTACATTTGGCACCAGATGACAGGGACCCTGAATCATTGGAACAGGGACCTTGGATCGCCGGATTCAGGTAAAGGTTTGCCCTCCCCCTCAGACAACTCCCAAATTACGACAGTTTAGTTTCTGCCCGAAGAAGGGCAAGAAATTCAGATTTTTTAGAACTCTCCCCTTAAGGGAAGACACTAGAAGTAAAAGAATAGATTAACAGGATGGGACACAGTGTATCAAAGGAAAGAACTTTTTTATTGATATAACTAAGCACATGTTCAGAAAATAGGGAGTAAAATTTAGTAAAGAACAGTTCACTAAATTTCTTGATCTTATTCAAAATTGTAGTCCATGGATTTCCTTAGAATTTTGGCAAAAAGTTGGCAAGGATTTGAAAAATTATTATATTGAGCATGGATCAGAACAAGTGCCAGAAAAAAATTTCATTGGCTGCTAAAAAAACAATTTTGTTATCTGGTCAGAATGCAGAGAATGAAATCTTTAAGGTTTCAGTCTTAGAATCAGAGGAGGAGGAAAAGGCTCATAGTAAATCAAAACTGAGCTTTAAAATTTGAATGAAAAAGTCAGTAGCAGCAGACCTTCCCCACCTAAAAACCTCTCTTCAAAAGAGGAAAGAGAGATAAAAGCAGAGGAGCCTCTGCTGCTTGAAGCTCCAGCTCCACAGCCACAGCCCCCAAATATAGGTTTTAAAGGAGCCCTAAGAATGCTCAGAAGGATGGAGACATGTCATTCTGTTTCCCAGTTATTTTTAAAGCAGATGAATTGGATGATGATGAAGAAGTAGCTCCTACATGGGAGGCTCTTCCCTACAAAGTGTTAAAAGAAATTAAGACAGCTTGTGCTTCATATGGTCCTGCTTCTCCATACACTTTAACTTTGGTGGAAACTTTGGGGGCAATTTGGATGACCCCCTTTGATTGGATTCAGGCCTTGAGATATTCTCTTTCTGCAGGGGACTACCTTTTTTGGAAATCAGAATTTGATGAACTGGCAAAACAGAAGGCAGCCATTAATAAGAAACAGGGTGTCAGAGTTACTAAAGAAATGTTACTTGGAATAGATGAATGGGAATTACATGCTGATCAAATTAATTTACCTAGAGAAGCTCTAACTCAATGTATGAAGTGTGCCTTAGAGGCTTGGAAAAGGATCCCAGTAACTAGGAAACTGTCCAAGGTTTGGCCACAATTAGACAAGGATCAGAGGAAAGATACTCAGATTTTGTAGAAAGGTTAAATCAAGAAGTAAAAAAAAATATACAAATAATGAACATTCAACTCGAATAATAGTCAGAAAGTTTGCCTACAACAATGCCAATAATGTGTGTCAGAGCATGCTTTAAAATATTAAAGAATCTGGGACTATTAGTTACTATGTGAAAGCTTGTGAGGACTTTACTCCAGCATATATGCAAGGTATAGGCATTGAGGCAGCCCTGAAAGGAAAAACATATTCTGAAATGATTAAAGGCTCAAAGGCTGTAAAAAGCTCTTGTTTCAATGCCCCTAACTCTTTGTGTCCCAGATATGAGAAAGGTTACCACTGTAAGAAAAATTGTAATAACAAATTCCATGGAAATGGTTACAGATTACCTGATAAGAGATTTCAGGGAAGATGGAAAGGAGGCCAACTACCGGCCAACTTGGCTTTCTGATAAGAACCTAGTCAAAATTCAGCCTTGGCCTTGGTCTATTCTGAAGCCAATGTTTTGTGTTTTGATGTGACATAATTTGTAACTTCTGCACATCTGAAAAGTTTCAGGGGGGGTTCTTTTGTGCGAAATGAGTCTTGAAATATATATAATAAACTCCATGCTCCTGGAGCCAGAGCTGGAAGCATGAGGTAAAAGTCAACTCCCTTGTCCTGTCCTTATTTCCTTATCAACTAAACTGTCCTTGTCCTATTATCAGAGATGAAAAAGAGATCTGGACATAGGTACAAAGAACTGATTGTGGAAATGAAGAGATTGACTCAAGTACTGGGAGGATGTGGAAAAATCACCTACTTCATTTGGGAATGATAATTGAATGGAATCTTGATGGAGCTAGGGAGCCCAATAGAAAAAAATGAGGAGAAAAGCCATTATTGGTATAATGTACTTCCCCTGCAAAGACATAAAGGGACAAGATGGAATGTAATGTTCAGGGAACAGCAAATAAATATTTTGGCTGGAACTTAGAGAAAACAGAAGATTAATAATGAATCTCTGAGTACTCATCATATTATTTAGCTCTCCTGATTCTCTATTATTTCAAGGACATGTGTCTGGTGTCTCCAGCTAAAGGGATGAGAAACCCTAAGGAAAAGGAATGAAACAAATCCTGACCAGAGGATACTGTGGCAGAGGGGATTCAAAGTAGAGATCCATGGACTGTGAGTTGGAAGTTATGCCCTAACCTCATCCTTGTTCTTTTAACCTATTCATCAGCATCTACTCTGATTAATATTCATTGAGCTACTTGTAGAAGGATTTTACAATATAAAGCTACAGCCCAGAGAGCTGCTCATAGAAGGGACCTTCAAGATCACATGTTCCAAAGTCCTCATTTTACCAATCAAGATCTTAGAGAGGGAGTGACCTCCTTAATAGTCAGGACTAGATAGCCAGTTTCCTGATTCCAAGATAAGGATTCTTCCCTCTCTCCTCCATGGTATAAAAGGGGACTCTGTATGAGAGACTCCTCACTAGCTCCTGTATTTTTCCTTGATATCATTTTAGTGGTGTAATAGCAATCTCTGAAGAAAATGGAGATCAAGTTGAGTGACAACTGACAGTTATGGAATTTAGAACTCACCCGGATGCCATGAGGCAAGGGGCAAAAGAAAGTTTCTGCCAACACTGTAAAAGCACAGGTGCTGATGCTTTCTGGGCTCTCATTCTTGAGAACAGGGACCCAGGTGGTGAGAGATTATGCCTATTGACTTGCCCTAGTTCTCTGATCCTGTTGCATTGATTACTAATTCATCAATTGTTGAGTAGAGCTGAGAGATATATACCAAACATCTAATTACCAAGAAGAACTTCATCAAACCTCACTCAACCTGGTCAAGGCCATGCCTAGGCCTGACCAGGGCCATAGAGGGGGAGGAAACTCTCCAGCCAGCTGCCAACTTGATTATCAAATGATTATCCAACTTTAACAGCTGGAGTCTAGCATAGCCATCCCAACACCATCTTCCTCAATCCTTGATCCTACCTCTCTAGTTTATTATAATTAAATCCTTGAACTTATTCAGGTGAAGGTTGTTATTATTCTAAAGATCAGTTTAATAGTCTTGCATCTAAGGGGAAAGAGTATACTTTAGTAAAGCTGCAGTCAAAAGTGTTATCCAACATCATTATTAATTATTCTCACCATAAACATCTATCCATTAACTCAACCTTAAGCCAAGTAATAAAAGAAACTGTCTGAGTCAATTCCCAGCTTTTCACATAGTCACCTAGGCTTAGACACTGTAGGTGGGACTGGTGCTCAGCTGAGTAGTAAATACTGGTGGGATCTGGTGTTCAACATCAATCCTTGGTGTTCACCTAGGCTTCCCATCCTTACTCAGTTTCGTCCTTATACCATCTGAGGATCTTGGTCCATCTCTTTATCAGGCCCAAACACAGAAGCACCCACAAAAGTGGTCACCTAACTCCCATCATCCCTACCCCTTTATCATTGTCCATTTGACCTAGCTCATTTTGTGAGATTTGTTAGAATCTAGGTAGAGATATTTGGAGGCAACATTGTAAAGTGGAAAAATCCTGGAATAAAATTTAGCAGAGGTAGGTTTGAATCCCATGTGTGTCATTTTATTGCTGGGATGTCCTGGGTAAATCAACGCCCCTTTTTGGCAGTTCATTGAAACCTTTAGACCCCATTTCAAAATAATTTTTGTTGCCTACTTTCATTATTGAAGGAAATGAGAATTTTCAGTTCAAGGTTAAAGAAAATAAAGATGTCATTTTTTTTCCTCTTCCATGTTCATGGATCCCTTAAAATGTTTGCACTAACCTATTGGTACGGGGTTTGTGACCTGCAGATCAAGAAATTCTGGAATAGATGACCTCTAAAGCCTCCTCAAGTTCCTAGTTCAAATCAGTGTTTAAAATGTCATCTCTAAAAAGTATTATGGTGGTACTTACTCATTTTCCCTACATAGTTTGCATTCATTGTTATAGGTATGTCCATCAGTGCCACAGACAGGGTTGAGTTCTTTTGTGCATCCAGGTAAATTGTGATTACATTTAGCCTAAAAGAATTATAAAGCAAAATAAACATATATCACAGAAACTCATATGCTCAGAGCCTGGAGGGATCTATACTAACCATTTCAGTCAGTCAGGCTATAAACATTTATTAAGTACTGTAATAATTGGATAATTTAGATATTATATAGATATGTATTTAAGGTGTGGCCGCCAGGAATCAATAATTCAGATTGATTCCATAATTAAAATAGACCCAAGTCAGGATAGGGATTAAGGTAGTTTATTTACAATTAGGAAGGGTAGAAGGCAAGGGAAATAGAGAGATGGAGAGGCTAGTCCAGGCCTGCAGATGCCTGAACAGAGAGAGGATTAAAAGGCTAATTAAAGTAGATTACACACCACAAGGCCTTAGCAATCAGAGAGGCAAGAGGCCTACTTAAAGTAGAGAGTCTGGAAACGCCAAGGTAGGCCAAGGAAGTCAGCCTAACTTACCCATGTGACCATTCAGAGTGGAAGCAGCCTGAGGTCTCAGCTGAGATCCTTCAGCACCAAGTTCAAAGTGGGAACTCCCAAACAGGAAGTTGCCCACATACTTGAAGAGACAGTGTCTTTCGTCACTTCCTGTGGGTCCACCTCTAATTCAAGTGGACAAATGGCAGCCTCTACATTGATTTGGACTCCCCAAAAGGCAGTCCCTTGTTCTCGATTTTTTACTTATTCTCACGTGTGGGTAAATCATCTCCCCTCCCCATTAAGGGAGGTGGGGATGACATTATCTCTGGTGGCTAGAGTTTTAACTATGAATGGGCTTGAGCAAATTCCATTTACACAGTACCTCCTATGTGATAGGCACTATACTCAGCACTGAAGATAAAATGAAAGGAAAAAGATAATTTCTGCCATCAATATGTGGGGAGATAAGATTCCCTATTCTCTGGATGACTGCCATCAATAATCTAATGGGGAAGATAAAATACTATCAATTGTGTACAAACCAAACATGGGAAATACTATCTGGGAATAGTGTGGGTCTGATAGACTGGGGGCCCCTTTCTTGTTCCAAGATTCTTTCCTGCTTTCAGTTTGTTGTTGTTGTTGTTTTTGTTGTTGTTGTTGTTTTTTATCAGTAAGCAGATTTGCACAATAAAAAAAAAAGGTTCTTCTTTTTGTCCATAGGAAAGAAATAACCTCTAAAGTCAGGTACATTACACAGAAAGTCTTACAACAGAAGAGCTAAGGGAGGTCTTAGAACACATAATGTAGTACACAGGGCTGGAAAGGAGCTGAAAACATAGAACATAACATCAGAGCTGGAAGAGACATCAGAACGAAGAATGTAAGAGCTATACAACTACTATATTCTAATATAGAACACAGAATATCAAGGCTGGAAGAGATTTTAGAACACAGAATATCAGAGCATAGAGTACAGCAGAGCTAGGACAGAACCCAGAATAAAGACCATGAAATGTCATAGCACAGAACACAAAAGATGAAAGTGGGAAGAGACCTCAATATATGGATACTCACATCCAAAATGTTAGAGCTGGAAGGGACATCAGAATCCACAGATTGTTAGAAGTGGAAGGGACCAGGGGCCGCTGGGTAGATAAGTGGGTTGAGAACTTGGCCTAGGTTCAATTCTGGGCTCAGTCATTTTGTAACTGTGTGACCCTGTGCAAGACACTTAACCCTCATTGCTTAGCCATTACCCCTCTTCTACCTTAGCGCCAATACATAGGATTGATTCTAAGACAGAAGATAATTAAAAAGAAAAACATGGAATGTTAGAGGAGAAGGGGACCAAAGAACATATGATCTTAGGTAAAAGAATGGTGTTATTATAGTGCCTCAATGTTATTAGGTGCTGAAAGCTAAATGGACTCTGTGAATCAATGGTCCTCTTCATGGCATGGGAGAAATGTTAAATGACAAAGTAGAAACTTTTCTTACCTCTCGTGTTCTGACTACAGCTTGAACAGTATCTAGGAAACAGAAATTAAAAAGGTTATGATTGCTTTTTGCATTCACCTGAGAAGGAAATAAGATCTGTTGGACTGTTTTGCCCCAAGGTTACACTGAAAGTGCCACATACTTCTCACAAGTCCTTGGCACAAAAGGGCCATAAGTCCAGGAGATATCCAGGAAAAGGAACTGGAGGACCCAGATTTTTCCTGGTACACAGGTGGCTCTTGTCTTGAAAATGACTCTGGCATCTTAGTAGCTGGATATGCCATCACTACCACCACAGAAGTCATTGAAGCAGGGCCCCTGCCTTAAGCATCTTCTACTGAAAAGGTCGAACTGGAGGCAGAAACCAGAGCTTGCAAGTATAGACAATGAGGAAATAACAGTGCTCAATATGTATGTACCAAATGGCATAGCATCCAAATTCCTAAAGTAGGAACTGGCAGAGCTCAAGAAGGAAAAGACAGTAAAACCAGACTAGTGGGAGATCTAAATATTCTTCTTTCAGATTTAGATAAATCAAACCAAAAAATAAATAAGAAAGAGGTAAGAAAGGTGAATGAAGTCCTAGAAAAATTAGATTTAATTGATATGTGGAGAAAAATAAATAGGGACAAAAAGGAATACATCTTCTTTTCAGCTATACATGGTACATTCACAGAGATTGACCATGTAATAGGGCATAGAATCATTGCAAACAAAAGCAAAAGAGGAGAAATGATAAATGTAACCTTCTCAGATCATAATGCAATAAAAATAACAATTGGTAAGGGCACCTGGACAGGCAAATCAAAATCTAATTGGAAATTAAATAATATGATTCTCCAAAACCAGTTAGTTAAAGAAGAAATCATAGAAACAATCAACAATTACATTGAAGAGAATGACAATGATGAGACATCCTACCAAACTCTGTGGGATGCAGCCAAGGCAGTACTCAGGGGGAAATTTATATCCTTGAGTACATATATTAACAAATTAGAGAGGGCAGAGATTAACGAATTGGGCATGCAACTTAAAACATTAGAAAGCAAGCAAATTAAAAATCCCCAGATGAAAACTAAATCAGAAATACTAAAAATCAAGGGAGAAATTAGTAAAATCAAAGTAAAAGAATTATTGAATTAATAAATAAGACTAGAATCTGGTATTTTGAAAAAAATAGATAAAATAGACAAAGTACTGATCAATCTAATAAAAAAAGGAAAGAAGAAAACCAAATTGACTGTATCCAAGATGAAAAGGGAGATCTCACCACTAATGAAGAGGAAATTAAGGCAATCATTAAAAACTATTTTTCCCAATTATATGGCAATAAATATAGCAATCTAGGAGATATAGATGAATATTTACAAAAATATAAATTGCCTAGATTAACAGCAGAAGAAATAGAATATCTAAATGATCCCATATCTGAAAAAGAAATTGAACAAGCCATCAAAGAACTCCCTAAGAAAAAATCATCAGGGCCTGATGGATTCACATGTGAATTCTATCAGACATTCAAAGAGCAACTAATCCCAATACTATACAAATTATTTGATATTAGAAGCAAAGAAGGAGCCCTACCAAATTCCTTTCATGACACAAATATGATACTGATTCCAAAGCCAGGTAGATCAAAAACAGAGAAAGAAAACTACAGACCAATCTCCCTAATGAACATAGATGCAAAAATCTTAAATAGAATACTAGCAAAGAGAGTCCAGCAAGTGATCAAGAGGATCATCTACCAGGATCAGGTGGGATTCATACCAGGAATGCAAGGATGGTTCAGCATTAGGAAAACCATCCACATAATTGACCATATCAACAATCTAACAAACAAAAATCACATGATTATCTTAATAGATGCTGAAAAAGCTTTTGACATAATGTAGCACCCATTCCTATTGAAAACACAGGAAAGTATAGGAATAGAAGGACCTTTCCTAAAAATAACAACAAGTATATACCTAAAACCATCAACAAGCATCATATGCAATGGGGATAAATTAGAAGCCTTCCCAATAAGATCAAGAGTAAAACAAGGATGCCCATTATCACCTCCATTATTTAACATTGTACTAGAAACACTAGCAGTAGCAATTAGAGAAGAAAAAGAAATTGAAGGTATCAAAATAGGCAATGAGGAGACTAAGCTATCACTATTTGCAGATGATATGATAGTTTACTTAAAAAATCCTAGAGAATCAACTAAATAGTTAATAAAAAATAATCAACAACTTTAGCAAAGTTGCAGGATAAAAAATAAATGTACATAAATCATCAACATTTCTAAATATTTCCAACACATCACAGCAGCAAGAGGTAGAAAGAGAAACTCCATTTAAAATCACCCTAGATGACATAAAATACTTAGGAATATATCTACCAAAACAAACACAGCAATTATATGAAAACAACTACAAAGCACTTTCCAAACAATTAAAACTAGATCTAAACAATTGGAAAAAACATTGATTGTTCATGGGTAGGAAGAGCTAACATAAAGAAATTACCATTCTACGCAAATTAATTTACTTTTTTAGTGCCATACCTATTAACCTACCAAAAACCTTTTTTACTGAATTTGAAAAAAAAACTATAACAAAGTTTATTTGGAAGAACAAAAGATCAAGAATATCAAGGGAAATAATGAAAAAAAAGGTAAAGGAAGGTGGCCTAGCAGTACCAGATATTAATCTATACTATACAGCAGTGGTCATCAAAACAATATGGTACTGGCTAAGAGACAGAAGGGAGGATCATTGGAATAGACGAGATAAGTGACATCAGCAAAACAGTGTATGATAAACACAAAGAGCCCAACTTTGGGGACAAAAATCCACTATTTGACAAAAACTGCTGGGAAAATTGGGAAACAATATGTGAGAGATTAGGTTTAGATCAACATCTCATACCCTACACCAAGATAAATTCAGAATGGGTGAAAGACTTGAATATAAAGAAGGAAACTGTAAGTAAATTAAGTGAACACAGAATAGTATACTTGTCAGATCTCTGGGAAAGGAAAGATTTTAAAACCAAGGAAGAGTTAGAAAAAATTACAAAATGTAAAATAAATAATTTTGATTATATTAAATTGAAAAATTTTTGTACAAACAAAAACAATGCAACCAAAATCAGAAGAAAAACAACAAACTGGGAAAAAATATTTATAACAAAAAATTCTGACAGAGGTCTAATTACTCAAATATACAAGGAACTAAATCAATTGTATAAAAAATCCAAATACCATTTTTGAAGACATAATTATCTCTCTTTGTTTATTTAATAAAATCTATCTGCAACCTTTAACTCAATCCATCAAGAAATCAAAGCACTTCTACTCAACACTTATGTAAGTCAAAAACTCTTACCTCCAGAGAGAACTGTCCAGCCCTGGGTAGGACTAAGCAAATTGAAAGATTGCAATTAATTTCTGTGAAGAAGGGGGAGAGATAGGAAATGAAGTGGAAAAGGAGTATAAAAGAAAAGACCAGTATGGTTTTCCACCACTGCTTTCCTGGCATTTGAAGATATTGTTTCTGGAGATTCCTGCCTTGGATTTGGAGTAGACTCTTTCCCTGGATCCTGTGTGGGCTTTCTGGGTAAGTGGCTCAGAATGTAGAGGAGGCTGAGCTGGTGGACACATATCCTAGATCCAGGTCCTCAGAGGTGCAGTCAGAACCTAGGTTCAAAAATGGGACCTCTCCCTTACTACCTCCTGTGCTAGTTTGCTAGTTACCCTCTCTGGTGCCTCTTTTCTCCTATGTAATTCAGGACTAATCATACTCCCATTCCCTCTCACACTGCAGAGTTGTGACCTCAGGAGCTGTTTTTTTGTTGCTAATTCATCAGCATTTAGTACCTGTATATTAAGCTTGGAAAAAAAAAACTCCCAATAGTATATAGCTAAAGTCAAAATGGGTTCTGGCTGAAGGACCATTTGAGAGCTGCTGGTTCCAATGGGTGGTCAGTGTACATGAGGGGAAACTTACCCAAGAAGCAGCACAGAGCTATGGAGAGCAGCAGGATTATGCTGAGGGGCCTCATGATCAGTCTTCTTAACTCTAGCTGAAGCTGAAACAGAAAGGTTTCAACAGAGAGTAGGTGTCCTGAGTACAGAGGAGTTTGTGAGGCAGCCATATATAGTTCTGTACAGGGCCTGTGGGCTCCACTTGCTGCCTTACATCATGCTCTCAGGTGACCCACTTCCATAGGCCAGCCCTAACAGGATCTTCATCCTCTTGACTGACTTCCCTTGAGATGGACATGGTCCATGGCAAAGGAATTTCACTGCCCTGCACCTACTCAGCCCCATTTTCTCTTCTCTCTTTGTGTATCTAGGATTATGGGTGATTTATCTCTTCCTGCACACCTGGGGAATCTAGTAAGGAGGTTTGTTTATGTCCCCATCCTTAGCCCCCAAGCTTTCCCTGTCCTGTATATTCCCTGAACCCAGAGTCCCTCTTGTGTTTGGTCTTGTTAATGTGAAAATAACTTAGAACTGCAAACGTAGTCAGAAAAACCAATTCTTTAATCAGGAAAGAGATAGGCCCAGTAACTGGCCCCTATCACAGAGCCAAGTACCAAAAACTACTCAGTCAACACCCTAGGGCTCTGGGAGAATGCACCACACTAGATGATTCTCCCAAGAACAGTAGAACTTGGGAAACTTAAATACCATTTAGGAAACAATGTACAGGGAAGAATGATTGATTAGAACTACTATGCCTATGAGGAAATGAGAATTACAAGACAGGATTATCAGGGAAACGCTCATGCTTTACAATGGATACAAAAGGACAGGGTCCAGCCAAGTCCTGGGATACCTGGGAGAGGATCTGGGAAAAACTACTAAGACAAAGGGGTACTTTACTTTTGATATAGGTCTACCCAAAAGTCTATTGTTCAATTTGAAATGGTGAGTCTGAGACTTCCATTAGGGTCAGTTCTCAGGGGATATGGAAGAACTAGGGTCTCCAGATTTCAAGTTGACATGCCCCTCTATTCAGCCTTCCTCTTTTATGAATTTGTGTATGTTTCCTGCATCTTACCTGTGTTGTTTGTACCCCTTAGCCTTCCTCATGCTTTCCCCCATTCTCTAGGTCTCCATACCATGTATGTGTTTGTGGTCAGTTCATCAGAGTATATCTGTGTGTGCTTATGTCTATTTATGTGTATATGTATGTCATTTGTATATTTATATGTGTGATATCTATGTGTGACAAAGTAGAGAGAGAGCTGAGCCTGGAGTCAAAAAGATCTGAATTCAATTCTGGCTGGGTAAAGCACTCTTATTCTGTCTGCCTCAGTTTCCTTAACTATAAAATAAGAATAATCATGGTACCTACCTCCCAGGGTTATTGTGAGGATGAAAGGAAAGATTTGGGCTGGAACATAGTAGAAATTTAATGAATGTTTGTTTCCTTCTTTCTTTTGCCCAGCCTGTCATACAAGGAATCAGAGTGATATCTATTCTATCAATAGGCTGAACTGGACAACACAATCTCTATAGTTTCCATAGAGATCTGACTTTTTATGGCATTAAAAACACATGAGATGATGGTAAGACTTCTGTTTGACCTTAGAGAACTTGGGTTCAGATCCTACCTCTGCCCTTCCTAATTTTTTATGTGGGCTGGAGTGAGTTATTTAGCCTAGCCAAAGCTTGGTTTCCTAATCAGTAAGTTGGGAGATGGGATAAAACACCTAAGATTGTAAGGGGGAAAAGGGGTTTTGGGTCAAATATATTAAAGATTGATCACCAGGGGAAAAATCTCCAATTAAGGAATAACCTCAAGCCAAAATTGACTTTTATGGAACTTACAATTGAGAAGAGGAAGAAGAAATAAGGAAATAAGAATCTAACACAGTAGGTAATTTGCTCTGATTCCCTAGTTAATCCCGGTAGATCTAAACCCTCAGCTGAGGGAAATCCGGTGAAATCGGACCTTGATCCCAAAGCTGGAAAACTCAGAGGGTCAGGTTAATGCAGGTAGATCTAAGTAACCCAAGGCCAGAAACTCAGAGGGCCAGGGGGCCCCAAAGGCAAATGAAGCAAAAGCTTCAATCACAAAGTCCTTATTAAAAGAGAAGTTCCTTAAGAGAAGTTCAGGAAGATTCAGTCTTTACACTCACCAGGTGGAATTCCAAAGGAAGATTTAAGAACAGTCTCACCAAGGTCTCAGGGTCCCAGCCAGCATTCCTCCTTGAGCAGAGTTGTTTTCACTTTTGATGATTAGATTTAAGAATGGGCAAGGTAGATTTAATCTCATTATCACAAGATGATGGTAAGACTTCTGTTTGAACTTGGAGAACTTGGATTCAGATCCTATCTCTGCTGTTCCTAATTTCTTTGTGAGCTTGAGTGAGTTATTTAGCCTAGCCAAACCTTAGTTTCCTAATCAGTAAATAGGGAGATGGGATAGAAGACTAGAAAAGCTTTGAAATCTCTTCTAGCTCTAGACATGTTTCCATGTACCCTCCTATATTCCTAGTGGGGAAAGTAATCTTTTTCTCTTTTTTAAAGTATGGAACTCTTCCTTTCTCTCATTTTATTGATATAGCAGCCATGAGGGAAGTAAGACTGAAGGTATTCTTCCTGTTTTACAAAAAAGAAGCTAATTCCCAGCAAGCTGAAATGAAATCCCCAAGGTAAGGAGGAGTTAGCAGCTGAGTCATAGCTAAAATTTCTGGCTTCTTGACTTTATGTCCACTAAGCCATCATTCTGGGGTTTGGAGAGAGAAGATAAGAACCCAGAATCTCTCCCTGAACCACCATTCTTATACATTCCTGATCAAATCGATAATGGGGAATGTCACAATGGAAATATTTAAACCCAAATGAGTTAATGGTTTTAGGGCCACCTTTAAAGAGAGTGACTACTAACCAACTCTCCAAATATCTATATCTATATCTATATCTATATCTATATATCAATATCTATATATCAATATCTATATCTACACATAGATATAGGTTTTGTTTTTTTGTTTTATTGTTTTGAGGGGGGAAGCATCTGGGCTTGAGTATTTGCCCAGAGTCACACAGTAATAAGTTTCTGAGGTCAGATTTGAACCAAGGAAGATGAGTCTGCCTGACTGCAGGGCCAGCACTCTATCCAGATGTACGACCTGGCTGCCCTCTATGTTCTTACATGTGGCAGAATCATACTTGACAATTAGGAATGCCATATTAGAAATAAATAGAAGGCAATTTCTGTTTCCCTGGTCAGACAATATCTGAAGTATCGTGTCTGATTCTAGAAATAATTTGTGAGATTCTGTGAGCTTTGCAAGTACCTCTTGAGGAAATTTGCTAGATCTTGTTCAATTCAAGAGTTACTGAATTTATTTGAAGCTAAAACTGAGTAGACTTCATGAGAATTTAACATAAATTGGTACCCCTCTTTTTCTTTCTAGAAAGGAAAGTTTTGAAAATCCGTTACTGTGTCAGCCCAAACATTTGGGTGTACATGCATACCATGTAAAGAAGAAGCTGAAGGTCTTCTGGCTTCTAGGTATCTTGGAAGATGCTCACCTCTTGTTCCATGTGACTCCTGGCCTCTGACCCTGGCTAACAGGAAGACTTCACTGAGATCAAAGAAGTTTGCAATCTCTTGTTTAGGAAGCAATGGGGGTAGAATGGAAACATGAGGTAAGCAGGAAAACTCAGATTAGCTAGGCCATGTGATTATGTGTCTTTCCTCTTTCCAACATGTTTTTTAACTATCTAATAATTAATTATGAATTAATATTCCGTCTCTAGAAAATTTTAATCCTAATAGTATCAAGAAGTGCTACTCCCTCCCAGATGCCTTTGCATTTTGACCAAAGCTAGAAATCCTGCAGTTACAATCCTGGAATTTTCCCCTGCATTAACTAGATGAGATCTGATTCTTTGTTTAGAATTTATTGACCTTTTCTGTATAGAAGGCTCTCACCCATTTTTATTTGGACTCATTTGTTGTTGGCCATTATTTTATACCTGAATTTCTAAGAGACGAGGAAGAGAGAGGGTTGTATTTAGTCTGATTACCCAATTTCCTTCCCGATAATTTTCTGTCCCTTCATTACCTTTCTGCCTTTCTATTATAATGGACCTCTGTGCTACAAGAGGCACTGGGCAATTTTAATGCCCCACACATGCAAATACCTAATAAAGGAGCCAGATTTGCTTCTCAATTCTGGCCTACCTCATTTCACATTCTTTCTCCTGTTCTTCTCTCCCAGTTGGCGAGAAGTAAAAAAAGGGCCTTAGGGATATGGACTCTTTAATTTCATTTTTTCCCTTGACTCAAACATCATTTATGCGCCCTCAGAGTGTGTGTTTTCTCCTATATGGAAGTAGAAGACTACGGTTACGGGAAAAGGACAAGCCTCTACCTTAGAGAGTGGAGAGAGCTATATTTTGGAAATAAAGGTGATGTTAAAACAAAATGGCAGGTAGACAGTGCAGTGTTTTGAGCATTGGTGCTGGAATCAGGAAAATACGAGTTAATATTCAACCTTAGACACTAGCTGTCTAGTCTCTAACAAGTCCCCACATACCTCAGTTTCCTCATTTGTAAAACAAGTTAAGCAAGAAATGGAAAACCACTCCAGTATGTTTGGCCAAAAAAAAAAAAAATCCCAAAGGAGTCACAAAATTTTAAACATGACTCAAATGACAGAATAACAAAAACAAAAGATATCAATGAAAATATTTTTTAGAAAACAAAATGGAGGTGACAGAGAAAATGTCTATTCAATTTTTTTGTTCTATGAAAAGAGAATTAAATTATCTTTGTTTATTTGTAATGCAATCAATCAGCAACCTTTAATTTAATCAATCAAGGATTTAAATTACCCCTAATTAAAACTTGATAAGTCACTAAGTAAGAGAGTTTACAAGTCACTAATGAAAAAAAATTCAAATCCCCAAAGGCCATGAGCACTACATGCCTCCCTTTGGACAGTGCTAGGCAAATTGGGAGACTGTGATTCATTCCTGTGAAGTGGGAGAGAGACAGGAAGGAAAGTGGAAAAAAGGACTATAAAAGGGGAGCCAGAGGAGGAGATTGATGGATTCTTTCCTTGGCTCTTTGGGAGGACTCTCTCTCTCTCTCTCTCTCTCTCTCTCTCTCTCTCTCTCTCTCTCTCTCTCTCTCAGTTGGTGCTTTGGTGGGACACTCTTCAGAGTGAGCTTTGGTGAGATTCTTATTAGTCTTAGCCTAGTGTGCCCTGAAAGTTCTTGGAGGATTTTTCAGCATATTCTGGATTTTTGGATTTCTGTTTTCTAATTAGAATTTTGGATCTGGTGAGATTCACTTTTGGATTCATATTTGTTTTCTGGAGGCATTAGGATTAGGATTTAGGGTATTTGTAGCTAGGTAATTTTTTCTACCACTTTCTTGTATTTCTACCTTGCTGAAAATAAAAGCTGCTTACAGTCATTTTGACTCAAAAATTGTATTATTTTCATAAAAGGCAACCACAATAATTTTTAAAACATTTTTTAATATTTATTTTTAACATGTTTACATGCTTCATGCCCCTACTTTCCCCTTCAACCCCCACTATCCCCCCACCCATGGCCGACGCGCATTTCCACTGGTTGTAACGTGTCATCAATTAAGACCTGTTTCCAAATTGTTGATAGTTGGAATGGTGTGGTACTTTCAAGTCCACATCCCCAATCCTGTCCATCCCAACCCATGTGTTCAAGCAGTTGTTTATCTTCTATATTTCCTCTCCTGCAGTTCTTCCTCTGAATGTGGGTAGTCTTCTTTACCATAAATCCCTCAGAGCTGTCTTGTGTCATTGCATTGTTGCTGGTACAGAAGTCCATTACATTCGATTTTACCACAGTATATCAGTCTCTGTGTACAGTGTTCTTCTGGCTCTGCTCCTTTCGCTCTGCATCAGTTCTTGGAGGTCTTTCCAGTTCACATGGAACTCCTCCAGTTTATTATTCCTTTTTGCACAATAGTATTTCATCACCAGCATATACCATAATTTGTTCAGCCATTCCCCAATTGAAGGGCACACCCTCATTTTCCAGGTTTTTGCCACTACAAAAAGGGCAGCTATAAATATTTTCGTACAAGTCTGTTTATCTATGATCTCTTTGGGGTACAAACCCAACAATGGTATGGCTGGATCAAAGGGCAGGCATTCTTTTATAGCCCTTTGAGCATAGTTCCAAATTGCCAGCCAAAATGGTTGTATCAGTTCACAACTCCACCAGCAATGCATTAATGTCCCAATTTTGCCACATCTCCTCCAACATTCATCACTCTCCCCTTCTTTCATTTTAGCCAATCTGCTAGGTATGAGGTGATACCTCAGAGTTGCTTTGATTTACATTTCTCTAATTATTAGAGATTTAGAACACTTTCTCATGTGCTTATTGATACTTTTGATTTCTTTATCTGAAAATTGCCTATTCATGTCTCCTGCCCATTTTTCAATTGGGGAATGGCTTGATGTTTTATACAATTGATTAAACTCCTTGTATATTTGAGTAATTAGACCCCTGTCAGAGTTTTTTGTTATAAAGATTTTTTCCCAATTTGTTCTTTCCCTTGTGATTTTGACTACATTATTTTTGTTTGTACAAAAGCTTTTTAGCCTAATATAATCAAAACCATTTAATTTACATTTTGTAATTTTCTCTAACTCTTGCTTGGTTTTAAAATCTTTCCTTACCCAGAGATCTGACAGGTATACTATTTTGTGTTCACTTAACTTATTTATAGTTTGCCTCTTTATATTCAAGCCATTCACCCATTCTGAATTTATCTTGGTGTAGGGTGTGTGAGATGTTGATCTAAACCTAATCTCTCCCATATTGTTTTCCAAATTTCTCAACAGTTTTTGTCAAATAGTGGATTCATGTCCCAAAAGTTGGGCTCTTTGGGTTTATCATACACTGTCTTGCTGATCTCATTTACTCCAAGTCTATTCCACTGATCCTCCCTTCTATCTCTTAACCAGTACCATATTGTTTTGATGACTACTGCTTTATAGTATAGTTTAATATCTGGTACTGCTAGGCCCCCTTCCTTCACATTTTTTTTTCATTATTTCCCTTGATATTCTTGATCTTTTGTTATTCCAAATGAAATTTCTTATAGTTTTTCCTAATTCAGTAAAGAAGCTTTTTGGTAATTTGATAGGTATGGGGCTAAATAGGTAAATTAATTTGGGTAGAATGTTCATTTTTATTATGTTAGCTTGTCCTACCCATGAACAGTTAATGGCTTTCCAATTGTTGAGCTCCAGTTTTATTTGTTTGGAAAGTGTTTTGTAGTTTTCTTATAATTGCTGTGTTTGTTTTGGTAGATAGATTCCCAAGTATTTTATATTGTCTAGGGTGATTTTAAATGGTGTTTCTCTTTCTACCTCTTGCTGCTCTAATGTGTTGGAAATATATAGAAATGTTGATGATTTATGTGCATTTATTTTGTATCCTGCAACTTTGCTAAAGTTGTTGATTATTTCTACCTATTTCTTAGTTGATTCTCTAGGATTTTTTAAGTAGACCATCATATCATCTGCAAAGAGATCATGATAGTTTAGTCTCCTCATTGCCTATTTTGATACCTTCAATTTATTTTTCTTCTCTAATTGCAACTGCTAGTGTTTCTAGTACTATGTTGAATAATAGAGGTGATAATGGGCATCCTTGTTTCACTCCTGATCTTATTGGGAAGGCTTCTAATTTATCCCCATTGCATATAATGCTTGTGGATGGTTTTAGGTATATACTGTTTATTATTTTTAGGAAGGGTCCTTCTATTCCTATACTTTTCAGAGTTTTCAATAGGAATGGATGCTGTATTTTCTCAAAGGCTTTTTCAGCATCTATTGAGATAATCATGTGATTTTTGTTGGTTAGACTGTTGATATGGTCAATTATGTGGATGATTTTCCTAATGTTGAACCATCCTTGCATTCCTGGTATAAATCCCACCTGATCATGGTGGATGATCTTCTTAATTACTTGCTGGAGTCTCTTTGCTAATATTCTATTTAAGATTTTTGCATCTATGTTTATTAGGGAGATTGGTATATAGTTTTTTTCCTCTGTTTTTGATCTACCTGGCTTTGGAATCAGTACCATATTTGTGTCATAGAAGGAATTTGGTAGGACTCCTTCTTTGCTTATCATATCAAATAATTTGTATAGTATTGGGATTAGTTGCTCTTTGAATGTCTGATAGAATTCACTTGTGAATCCATCAGGTCCTGGTGATTTTTTCTTAGGGAGTTCTGTGATGGCTTGTTCAATTTCTATTTCTGATATGGGATTATTTAGGTATTCTATTTCTTCTGCTGTTAATCTAGGATTTATATTTTTGTAAATATTCATCCATATCTCCTAAATTGTTATATTTGTTGCAGTATAATTGGGCGAAATAATTCTTAATGATTGCCTTGATTTCCCCTTCATTGGAGGTGAGGTCTCCCTTTTCGTCTTTAATATTGTCAATTTCGTTTTCTTCTTTCCTTTTTCTTATTAGATTGACCATTACTTTGTCAATTTTATCTGTTTTTTTCAAAATACCAGCTTCTAGTCTTATTTATTAATTCAATAGTTCTTTTACTTTCAATTTTATTAATTTCTCCCTTAATTTTTAGTATTTCTAATTTAGTTTT
>NC_058131.1:356818556-356870460 GCF_016433145.1 Gracilinanus agilis | reverse complement strand
TCTCTCTCTCTCTCTCTCTCTCTCTCTCTCTCTCTCTCTCTCTCTCTCTCCCTCCTTCCTTCCCTCCCTCTCTCCTTGCTTCCCCTCCCCCAGTCTTTGTCTTGATTAGTGGTTCTATGTTTTTTTTTTCTCTTGATGCCCTCTCTTTCCTTTTCTTTGTATCTTCTTCCCCCTTTCCATATGAAAAATTAAAGATTATTCAGACTAAAGACAGGATGGTTTGTAGAAGGATATTTGGACATTGCATGGTTTGGCAAAAATAATTCTAACCATAAGATCATGCTTTTCAATACTTTGCAATCTTTGGGTACATCCCTTCCTGGAAACAATGATGCCTTATACCTGGCTCTGATCTGTGGGCATTTATCCATATTTGGTGAGTGAAGAAGTCAAAAGATGGAACCACATTACCCCCTAGTGGGCACATTTAAATCTCAGGAAAATCCTCTTTCCATGTTATTCAGAGTTCCCTCCAGTCACCACTTGGTAGGCAAATTATTAGAGAAAGGAAGAATTTCTATCCAATGGTCATTATTGAGGGAATTCACTTGGTTCCCACATTACCCAGCACAGGGGTATAGATTGGTGAGGCTGAGCCAGGTTACAGCAAAAGCATGCCCAACCCCTCAGGTTGCAGCAACCCTTGGATGACCTGACTAGACTAGAATTTAGTTCAACTTAGAAGTCATCAGGTTCAACTTGTAAGTGGAAGTGAATCCCCTCTACAATTAATCAACAAATAATCTAAGTTTCTACATAAAGACTTCTAGGGATGGGAACCTAGTACATGCATTTCAGTCCATTCCTCCTTGGGAAAGATCTCAATATTAGGAAGCTTTCCCTTACATCATTCTTAAATGCACCTCCCATGGCTAACCCATTGCTCATTTCTATATACTATGGCATATGTTCATTCCCATTAGTATCAGATAAGAGTCCTGAACACCCCCAGTCTCTAGAGGAATCCCAGGTCAAAAAAGAATGTTAGGTCAATCCTGGACCCCTGGAATGCTGGTGGTAAAGAAAGCCAGCCCTGATGCAAATAAAGGGACAAACTACATAAACAATGGATTCTCTGAGACACATATTTCCTTCCCTTTTAGATGCATTTCCCCTAGTCTTCTGAGAAGGGTTTTAGCGAGGATGTGTACCTTCTTTTTGAATCTCAAACATCACTAGATTATTTGAGATATGCAACTCACCATCTTTTATGATCAGGGTTTAAAATGTCATAAACTATGTACACCAGTGCTTCTACTAGACAATCTATGTTGTAATTTCTATTCTCTCTGTGTCTTTCATTCTGGAAATCCCAACCCCAGGTCCTGGGCAGGCACTGCTGTGCCACCAGAAACACCCACCCAGGTGCCACTTTGTACCTTCTCATCACCCACTCCCATAGCCAAATCTTAGAGTCTTTTCTTCTTGTCAGTGGTGCAACCATTAGATATGATGACATGAAGGTCTGACCAGGAGAGTTCAAACAGTAGGGTTATCAACTTAAAGCCTTCAATAAAATTGGTGAGGTTTTCTCAATAATGACCAAGTTTTTATTTAATCCAGGTTAAGTCTTTCAACAAGCTCTAGAGCTATCCCTTGCTGAGATGGAACTTTCCAAATAGGTAAAAGGCATGGCTTTAGCTTGGGGGTCACTATGTTGCTATAGCAATGCCCACTCCAAGTGTGGTAGGGACTCAGTTGAGGAGTGGGTGAGATAGGGGCATCAGGCAGAAGAGGATACCAAAGAATGTTGTTATTGGGACTAGGTAGAGAAACAGGAGTGGTTCCAGGCTTCTTAGATAGGGTAGGACCCAGAGTGCTGGGAGTATAGGGTGGGTGGCTGAGAAACAGAAGGAAGGGGTAAGGAAACAGACTAAGGTAGTGGCCCTAGAGAAGAAGAAGGGGATTTGGAGGAAGATGTTCCTTTAATAAAGGCCACGGAAGTGGGGAAGGGAGTCAGCTTTAGAGGAGAGAAGGCTGACTTTTTCTCTGTCTTTTGAGAGATTTTGCCTCTTCCCTCCTCAGGGGAGCTAGGAGATTCTGATAAGCAATATCATCTAAAATATCCTCTTGAGGACTCCCACCACAAAATGTCATTAGAGGCAAATTTAGGCATATGGGAGAAGACACCACCACCACCACCTTCACCATTACCATCATCAACACAGCAACAACTTCTGACTTAGACACATAAAAGCTAAAATATAGGGGATTTCTGTTCATCTGCTCTATTCCCTGCAATATATATCAAATTGAAGAATGGTTTTATAATTTAAGGTGCCATTTAAAAGACAATTTTCTTGTTTCTCTAGAACATATTTTGGCCATTCAAGATTACAGTATAAAACCATTTGGTTTTTGTTCAAGCTGTCTAGGCCTAATTTTTTCTAGTTGGTAAGCAGGCATCCCAATGGGGATTCCTGTGCAAAGCTTTCTTGCTGTCCCATGTAGACCACAACAAGAAGCCATATTGGGTAGATTTGTGATAAAGTGGGGCTGGTCCCTTACTGAGAGGAAACCAATCATACATGCAAGAAGTGTACCAAGAAACAAAATTTCTCAGGCCAGACTATCTTCTGACCATGTTGAGAGTGATGTTTCTCTATCCAGATGGTCTCTTAAGTATTTAGAGAAACAATATTCCAGACCTAGAATCTGACCACAGGCTTGGTACCCACTGACAACTATTGCTATACAAGTGGAGGGAACACAGGAGGGAAGAGAGGCCCTGCTCCCTGAGAATCGATATCTTCCTTTATTTAGACACCAAAATTGTTGTTGAAGAGCTTGATATTAGCTGGTTTTGGAGCATACCATCTTAAAGAATTACCATGCTCCTGTGAATCTTTAAAAAGCGAGAAATTCATAGAGTGAATGGCCAGAAGGTAGATACAGGTGAAGTTGGCCTCCCCAAAGGGAAGACATTTGGGATTTTTATACTTAAAAGGAACAGATACTATGTGACCCAGAAAGGAAGCTGGGGAGGGGGAAAAACAAGGAAGATTACGTGACATTCCCGTGTGAGGTACCTTGGTGTCTGGGGCAAAAACACAAGTATACATTGTTTATGACATATTAAACCCTTAAAATAACTTCAGTCAGTAAAATTGCTCTAAACATGAGCTGTATTTCTCTCTGACTTGACTTTGTGGTCTCTTTTCTTCATCCATGACAATATTTCATCTGTTGTTTTTACTTTTTTTCCCCTTCATTTATCCCCATCTGAGGGCTCTCAAAGATATTTTCTCCTTTCTACCCTGGATTTCATCTAAGGAGTAATTCTTTTTATCATGAAAATCAGCTTTCATTCGAGTGAAGAAGGTAAAATCACATATTTCCTATCTTTTTAGTGTTATAATTGAAAGGTCAATGGTTTTGGACATAGATAACCTGTTTGAATCTCATCTCTTGTACTTGCTGTGTGATCTCTAGCAAATCACTGAATCTCTCTTATCTTTATAAAATGATCTGTTAATCTAAAACAAGGGCTTTGGACTGTAAGGTTCCTTCCAATTCTAAACTACTGAGATCCTGTGATTTCACCCCTCTGTAGGTCATGACTTCTGTTTATTAATTTCTGTTTCCCAGATCTAGAATTCCCAGTATCCCACTCTCCTTCTCACATTAGGTGCTGACATAGGGAGGATATAAATTTTGTGTAAGTCATGTCACTCTGTCTCTGCAATTTACATTCTTTGAGAGTTCCTAGAGGACTGACAGATGATGTTTCAAATGAGCAGTCAGGATCAGAAGGACTTGAATTGATTCAGAGGTCAGAATTCTAGCCACAAAGATTTTCTTTTTCAATCATATTTTTAATAAGAAATCACATAAAGAGCAGCAATCAATCTCATGCATTTATTAAAAACTCAGACTGGCTAGCCATGGTGCCGCCCAACTGGTGGCTCCAGGATATTAGGGTTCCTCAGCATTCTCCTTGTTTTTTATTTTGTTTTTTTGTTTTGTTTTTTTATTTTCAACCCTTAACTTTTGTGTATTGACTTATAGGTGGAAGAGTGGTAAGGGTAGGCAATGGGGGTCAAGTAACTTGCCCAGGGTCACACAGCAGGGAAGTGTCTGAGGCCGGATTTGAACCTAGGACCTCCCGTCTCTAGGCCTGGCTCTCAATCCACTGAGCTACCCAGCTGCCCCTATTCTCCTTGTTTTTTGATGAGGATGTAAACAGATTTTTTTCCTGGAAGAGAAGTGTAAAGAAAGAGCACTATGAATCACCTTTATTAAAAAAAAAATAAAACTAGAGCCTGAAGGAGTAATAAAATCTCTGTTTATAAAATCATCACCAGAACAGGGACAAGGTAGAATAGTGATGGTGAATCTTGTAGAAATAGAGTGCCAGGTCCCACCTCCATTCCTTACCCCCTAGAACAAATGCCCTTCCTGTCCTCCCCCAGAGAGTGAATGCTGTGCCCCTCCCTCCACAGAGTGCTAAGTGTGCCCTGCCTTGTTCTGCCCCTCACCCCACACAGGGGAGGGGAGGAAGCACTACCATTGGGCTTCTGGGCAGAGGAGGCAGGTAAAGTGAGATATGTCCTCAGCAAAAGTAGAGAAGGGGAGGGTAGTGGTCCAAGATCTCTGCTCCCCTCCAGCTCTGCTGTCTGTGAGTGGCCCAACTTACTCCCTGTGTACTCCCATTAGCTCCTGGGCAGAAGGGTGTGAAATGTGAAAAAACCTCGTTAGGCATGGTGGAGAAGGGGAAGGGAGCAGATCCACCCAAGTCCCTCTACCTCTTTATTTATTTATTTTTCTATTCTTTTCTCTTTTTTTAAATTTAAAGTTAAATTTAAATTTTGAATATTTTCCCACAGTTACGTTTCATATTCCTTCCCTCTCTCCAAACTCTCCTAACTCCCCTTAGCCAACACACAATTCCACTGGGTTTTGCATGTATCATTGATCAAAATCTAATTCAATATTATTGATAGTTGTACTAAAGTTATCATTTAGTGTCTTCATCCCCAATAATTTCCAAATCAGCCCATATGTTCAAGCAGTTGTTTTTCTTCTGTGTTTCTCCTCCTACAGTTCATTCTCTGAATGTAGCTAATTTTCTTTCTCATAAGCCCCTCAGCCTTGCTATGGATTCTTGCATTGCTGCTAGTAGAGAAATCCGTTATGTTCAATTGCACCACAGTGTATCAGTCTCTGTGTACAATGTTCTTCTGGATCTGCTCCTTTCACTCTGTATCAATTCCTGGAGGTCATTCCAGTTCACATGGAATTACTCCAGTTTATTATTCCTTTGAGCACAATAGTATTCCATCACCAGCATATACCACAATTTGTTCAGCCATTCCCCAATTGAAGGGCATAATCACGTTTTCCAGTTTTTTGCCACCACAAAGAGTGCAGCTATACATTTTTTTGTACAAGTCTTTTTATATATGATCTCTTTGGAGTACAAACCCAGCAATGGCATGGCTGGATCAAAGGGCAGGCAGTCTTTTAGAGCTCTTTGGGCATAGTTCCAAATTGCCATCCAGAATGGTTGGATCAGTTCACAACTCCACCAACAACTTTGCCACATCCCCTCCAACATTCATTATTCTCCCCTGCTGTCATTTTAGCCAATCTGCTAGGTGTGAGGTGATACCTCAGAGTTGTTTTGATTTGCATTTCTCTAATTATTAGAGATTTAGAACACTTTCTCATGTGCTTGTTGATACTTTTGATTTCTTTATCTGAAAATTACCTATTCATGTCCCTTGTCCATTTATCTATTGAGGGATGGCTTGATATTTTTGTACAATTGATTTAGCTCCTTGTATATTTGAGTAATGAGACCTTTGTCTGAGTATTTTGTTATGAAGATTTTTTCCCCAATTTGTTGTTTCCCTTCTAATTTTGGTAGCAATGGTTTTGTCTGTACAAAAACTTTTTAGTTTAATGTAGTCAAAATTATTTATTTTATATTTTATAATTTTTCTAGCTCTTGCTTAGTTTTAAAATCTTTCGATTTTTAGAGATCTGATAGGTATACTATTCTGTGCTCACTTAATTTACTTATGCTTTCCTTTTTTATATTCAAGTTATTCACACATTCTGAGTTTACTTTGGTATACAGTGTGAGATGTTGATCTACACCCAATCTCTCCCATATTGTTTTCCAATTTTCCCAGCAGTTTTTATCAAATAGTGGGTTTTTGTCCCAAAAGCTGGGTTCTTTGGGTTTATCATAGACTGTTTTGCTGATTTCACTTACCCCTAGTATATTCCACTGATCCTCTCTTCTATCTCTTTGTCAGTACCATATTGTTTTGATGACTACTCCTTTATAGTACAGTTTAAGATCTGGTACTGCTAGGCCACATTCCTACATATTTTTTTTCAGCATTTCCCTTGATATTCTTGGTCTTTTGTTTTTTCAAATGAACTTTGTTATAGTTTTTATCTAATTCAGTAAAAAGTTTTCTTGGTAGTTTGATAGGTATAGCATTAAATAAGTAAATTAATTTGGGTAGGATGTTCATTTTTACTATGATAGTTCTTCCTACCCATGAACAGTCAATATTTTTCCAATTGTTTAAATCTAGTTTTAATTGTGTGGAAAACAGTTTTATAGTCGTGTTCATATAATTCCTGTGTTTCTCTTGGCAGATAGATTCCTAAGTATTTTATGTTGTCTATGGTGATTTTAAATGGAATTTGTCTTTCTAGCTCTTGCTGCTGTGATGTGTTGCAAATGTATAGGAATACTGATGATTTATATGCATTTATTTTGTATTCTGCAACTTTGCTAAAGATGTTGGTTATTTCTACTAACTTTTTAGTTGATTCTCTAGGATTTTTAAGTAGACCATCATATCATCTGCAAAGAGTGATAATTTGGTCTCCTCATTGCTTATTTTAATACATTCACTTTTTTCTTCTCTAATTACTACTGCTAGTGTTTCCAGTACAATGTTAAATAATAGAGGTGACAATGGGTATCCTTGTTTCACTCCTGATCTTAATGATTAGGCTTCTAATTTATCCCCATTGCAGATGATGTTTTTTGATGATATATATATATATATACATATATATATATATATATATATATATATTTTCCATTTATTATTTTTAGGAAAGTTCCTTCTATTCCTATACTTTCTAGCATTTTCAGTAGGAATGGGTGTTGTATTTTGTCAAAGGCTTTTTCAGCATCTATTGAGATAATCATGTGGCTTTTGTTGGTTTGCTTGTAGATATGGTCAATCATGTGAATGGTTTTCCTAATGTTGAACCATTCTTGCATTCCTGGTATAAATACCACCTGATCGTAATGAATAACCCTCATGACCACTTGCTGGAGTCTTTTTGCTAGTTTAAGATTTTTGAATCTTTGTTCATTAAGGAGATTTGTCTGTAGTTTTCTTTCTCTGTTTTTGATCTACCTGGCTTTGGGATCAGTACCATATTTGAATCATTAAAGGAGTTTGGTAGAACTTCTTCTTTGCTTATTATGTCAAATAGTTTGTATATTATTGGAATTAGTTGTTCTTTGAAGTTTTGATAGAATTCATTTGTGAATCCATCTAGTCCTGGGAATTTTTTCTTAGGGAGTTCTTTGATGGCTTGTTCAATTTCTTTCTCTGAGATGTAATTACTTCAGTATTATATTTCTTGTGCTGTTAATCTAGGCAATTTATATTTTTATAAATATTCACCCATCTCACCTAGATTGCTATATTTATTGTCGTATAATTGGGCAAAATAGTTTTTAATGATTGCCTTGATTTCCTCTTCATTAGGAGTGAGGTCTCCCTTTTCATCTTTGATACCGATGATTTGGTTTTCTTCTTTCCTTTTTATAATTAGATTGACCAGTACTTTGTCAATTTTATTTTTTTTTCAAAGTGCCAGCTTCTAGTCTTATTTATTAATTCAATAGTTCTTTTACTTTCAATTTTATTGATTTCTCCTTTAATTTTTATAATCTCTAATTTAATCTTCAACTGGGGATTTTTAATTTGTCCCTTTCTAGATTTTTGATTTGTATGCCCAGTTCATTTATCTTTGTCCTCTCTAATTTGTTAATATATGTACTCAAGGATATAAATTTCTCCCTGAGTACTGCCTTAGCTGCATCCCACAGAATTTGATAGGATATCTCATCATAATTATTCTCTTCAATGAAATTATTGTTTCTATTATTTGTTCTTTAACTAACAGGTTTTGGAGAATTCTATTATTTAATTTCAATTAGTTTTTGATTTGCCTGTCCATGTGTCCTTACTGATTATTGTTTTTATTGTATTATTATCTGAAAATGTTACACATATTATTTCTGCTCATTTGCATTTGTTTGCTATGTTTCTATGTCCTAGTACATGGTCAGTCTGTGTGAATGTACCATGTGCAGCTGAGATGCTATATTCCTTTCTGTCCCTATTTATTTTTCTCCACATATCTATTAACTCTAATTTGTCTAGGATTTCATTCACCTCTCATCTCTTTTTTATTTATTTTTTAGTTTGATTTATCTAGATCTGAAAGAGGAATATTTAGATCTCCCACTATGTGATATTAGAAATTTGGGATCCTTGAGCTTAGTATTTGATCCCTGATATAAACTTCCTGTGGAAATTTAGATTTCTTAAAAACTACATTTCCCATGCCTCAATGGGCTTCTTGTCCTTATGTGGTGAAGTAAGTCAATGTAAACGGACGCTTAAATAAGCATATTGGGATTGGTATTTCTTCTTTCCTCTGAAGCAGCCAGGGGAAAAGCATGGCTGGGCATTTGAATTAGATCTTAGCAGGCAAGTGGTTTTTTTAAATTATCAATATGGCTGTTAAAAAAAACTAATATTTTTAAATATATCCTTCTATATCAATTTTATTTGTAAAATTTTATGCGACTTTCACAACATAACTGTCAATTTTTCAGATAACCTACCAAGCCACGAAACTTTTGTCATAATTTTTTATGCAAGCAGAACTCTGAGACACCTCCAGATCCTCTCTTGAGCTTTAGACATGCTTCTGCCAATTTTGTGCTATTTTTGGCCACTCTGCTCAGTTCTTTTGAGCAACTTTTTAAAAAGGGGAAAGTTATTTTTCTGCACCCACTATTTTCTTTTGAGTAATTTTTTAAGGAAAAGGGAATGCCATTTTTCCAGCAGCCTATTCCTGGCTGCTAGTTCATACATTCCCCATGGACTTGGTTTCAATGACTGCTGGATCCTCTCACCTGACCCTCCCTGGGTCCCTAACTGTTCCTTTTGATTCTGACTCCCTAGCCCCTCAGATGCCTCTGCTACTCACCCCAGAAGCCCTGCCTGCTGCTGCTGCCTCTGCTGCTGATAGTACTATAATGTTCTTAATGCTTCCATTTGAGGACTGTCCTATCCCCAGCCAAAACTCCTGAGGTTACTGCTGCCATTGCTTAAGATTTGGGAAGTATACAAAAAAGGGAAAAAAACCTTCTTTCTCATTGCACACACCTGGGACTTTCCCAGGGGTGTTTCCTTGTAGACATTTATGACTTTCAAATTGAAGCTTTTGTATATTACACAGGAAGCCAGGAGAGCTCCTGTATGCTTGATGTTTTGTCTCTTTGTTTTGGCTTGCTTTCCCATCAGAAGGATCTAGAATTCCTAAGGATAACTTAGACCCAGAATGTTTTTTAATCAGATTTTTTTTAGGCTCTGCCCCACAATTGCCATGGAAGCAATAATAGAGTTTGTTAAGAAAATGTCTTAGGAAAGGCAGAAGCATTTACTATACCTGTTGAATTTGTGACAAGTAGACAATTTTAAAGAATCATAGCAAATGGTTATAATAATGGATTTGTTTGCTATTGTCTTTAAATGTGTTATTGGAAATTATGGTACTTTATTTGAATATGCATTATGAATCTTCCATTTACACTCACAGGAGTTCATGGAAAAACTTACAGGGAAATGGATCTCATTTTTCAGTGAAAAATCTTTCACTAATTCTAAGCTATATATACTTTTGATTTTTAAAACATTCTTTTATCATTTTCCCCTTCTATGTGTAAAACTATTTCAGTTTTTTTATTTTTCCCTTTTTCTCATTTTTGTACTTAAAGTGCATGTAATCAACATTAATCCCTTTTGATTTTACAGTAATATAAGTTTAATATAAATATATATTTGCTATAATATTGATGCATACCCAAAGAGCCTTAGACTATGGTAACCTGCCAATTATTGGTAAATATTATGGGACTGTGATTAATGTCTTTCTGCCTGATTCCAGGAGAAGGGAACTCAAGAGCCACTAAACAGTGCTAGAAGGCACAAGGTTATGGAGACCGACTGAGAAACTGCAAAAGTGCCAAGGAGCAAAAGGTCATGCAGAACATCCCAATCCAAGTGATATTTAGGAACTTCTATGCCAATACTAAAGGGCTTGTAACTAGTGTTTGAGTTTTGGGGTTGCAGCTTTTCTGACATATGTTAGAGGCCAGACTTCCCCTGAGCTTCATCCCTAACCAAGCATCTAAGATTGGCTATCATTATGACTCATTCCTGAGAAGGTACAGGCAAATCAGACCACGGAGAGACACTTCCCTTGCACATAAATTTGGTTCTGTTAGATCTCTTATATATAGAATGGCAACTTTCTGTAGTCCTGGCTTTGGAATGGATAATTGCAAGCTGCTTAAATCACTTTAATTGGGCCTTGATTCAAGGACCTGTTATAAGTTTATTTTTCCTTCCATTTTTGCATGTAAAACTTTGATATTTTATACTTCATTCATGAGTTATTTTTTCTCTTTATTTGGATTTTATTTTATTTATTTTTAAATTTCTTTTGCCAATTGATTTCATACATCCCCATAACTCAGCCATGTATCCTTAGCTGACCAAGGGTACCCTCTTCAGAGGAGAATGTTTGTTTTTTTTTTCTCTCCTTGGGGGGGGCTTAAGTTTTATACTCATAATGTCTGTATTATAATCCATGATGTAAAATTTTAACTCTTTTGAGAGTAATTTCAGGGGGAAGGTATAATTCTCCTCAGAAGGAAATGTATGTTTTATGATCTAAAATGTAAAGTTTTAATTCTTTTGAGAGTAATTTTAGGATAAGAAATTTACTATCTCCCCAGAATCCAGACAACGAACCTGTTTGGAGAAGGCACCATGAAGATGCCTGAAGAACCTTCACTGGATCATGAAGATCCAACATTAATTTTGGGGTGCAGTTGATTGAACTATGGGGAGTTGAATGCATTTGTTTTTAATGTAGACTCTTATGCCAAAGGGCACTGCTCCTAACTGGCTTTTGTCAAAGCCCTTTGAAATCATTGGTTCATTGTTTTTGTCCTCTTTTCTCTTATCCTCAAATTTCTGTATTTTAAAAGTTAGTTATGTTTACAAGAGCATTTGAGGAGAGCAGTCTCTCTCTGCTCTCAGGGGAAATTTGATATTGGAAATTTGGGGCCCTTGAGCTCAGTGTTGAGATCCCTGATTTAAACTTCCTGTGGACATTTAGATCTCTTACAAACTACATTTCCCATGATTCAATGGGCTTTCTGTCCTTATGTGGTGAAGTAAGACAATGTAAACAGAAGCTTAAATAGGGAAATTGGGATTGGTACTTCCTCTTTCCTAGGAAGCATCCAGGGGGAAAGCATGGTGGGTCATTCGAATTAGATTTTAGCTGGCACATGTTTTGTTTTTTTTTTTTTAATTATCAATATGGCTGTTAATAAAACCCTAATATTTTAAAATATAGCCTTCTATATCAATTTTATTTGCAACAACTAGTATAGTTTTACTATCTATTTCCTCCTTGAGCTCTGCCTGTTTCTTCTTTAGAAATTTGGATGCTATACCATTTGGTGAATATATGTTGAGTACTGTTATTTCCTCATTGTCTATACTACCTTTTATCAGGATATAATTACCTTCCTTATCTTTTTTAATCAGATCTACTTTTACTTTGGCTTTGTCAGAAATCATGATAGACACTCCTGCATTCTTTTTCTCATATGAAGCCCAAAAGATTTTGCTCTAGCCATTGACCTTAAACCTGTGTATGTCTGCCTGCCTCATATGTGTTTCTTATAGACAACATATGATAGGATTTTGGTTTCTAAACCAGTATGCTATTTGTTTCCATTTTAAGGGTGAGTTCATCCCATTCACATTCAGAATTATAATTATCAGCTGTGTATTCCCCAACATTTTGGTAGTCTCTCCTAGATCTACCCCTTCTTCTTACACTATTTCCTTTTAAACCAGTGGTTTGTTTTAAATCAGCCCCCCTTGTCCCCTTCCTTGGTTTACTTCCCTTTCTACCCCCTCCCTTATTATTCCCCTCTTTTTATTTTTTGAGGCCTAATGAATTCCCTCCTCCCTCTCCTCCTCTCCTTTTTTTTTACCTCCCTACTCCCCTGCTCCCCTTGGTTTGTCCCTTCTGACTTTATCAGTAGGGTTAGGTAGAATTCTTTATCCCAGGGGATATAGCTACTCTTCCCTCTCAGGATTAATTCCACTGAGAGTAAGGTTTAAATATTACCTATTAATGCTCTTTTCCTCTCCTTCTTATAACAGTATTCATCACCTCCCCTTCCCATGCCCTCTTTGTGTGGTATAGAATACCTATTTTTCTTATTTATTCAAGTTTCTCGTGGTGCCATCTACTATTCTCCCCCACCCTTTATTCCCCCGTATCATTTTAGACCACTTAGTACTCCAACCTCTCCCTATGAATAATTCTTCTAATTGCTATAATAGTGAATACAGTTTTTGAAAATTACACATAACATTTCTCCATATAAGAATACAAATAATTTGATCTTATTGATGCCCTTAAAGAGGTAAATTTAAAAATAAGAGTTTTCTTTCTTTCCTATCTTTTTCTTATTTACCTTTTCATGTTTCTCTTTCAAACTTTCCATTTAGTCCTATTCTTTTCTGTGCAAATACTTGGAAACCTTCTGTCTTGTTGAATGCCCATACTTTCCCCTGAAAGTACATAGTCAGTTTTGATGGGAAGATGATGTTTGGCTGAAGACCCAGTTATGTTGCCTTTCTGAATATCATATTCCAAGCCTTGTGGGCTTTTAATGTGGAGGATGCCAGATCCTGTGTCATCCTGATTGGTGTTCCTTGATATCTGAATTGTCTCTTTCTGGCTTATTGTAATATTTTTTTTTAACTTGTAAGCTCTTGAGTTTGGCAATTTATTCCAGTGGGTTGTCTTTTCAGGGTTTAGTGTAGAGGGTGATCTATGGATCCTTTTAATGTCCATTTTGCCCTCTTGTTGAAGAACATCAGGGCAGTTTTGTTGGATAATTTCTTGTAATACGGTGTCCAAATTTCTATTAATTTCTGATTTTTAGGAAGACCAATAATTCTCAAATTGTCTCTTCTAGATCTATTTTCATGATCTATTATTTTCTCATTTATATATTTCATGTTTCCTATTTTGTCAGTCTTTTGACTTTGACTTATTAATTCTTGCTGTCTTGTCAGATCATTGGCTTCTACTTGCCCAATTCTGGCCTTTGAGACTGGTTTTTGGTTATAATCTTTTGGTTTTCCTTTTCAATCTGGTCTATCTGGCTCTTAATGGCTTCCAGCTGATCATTTCTGGTCTTTAATTTGCTTATCATTTCATTTGATTTCTGAGCCTCAATTTCCAATTGCAAAATTCTGTCATTTAAACTGTTATTTTCCTTTTGAGTGATTTCCTACTTTTTTTTTGCCAAATCTCTTCCATGTTTATCATGAACTCAGATTTTAACTCTTTAAGACCTTGTGACCAATTTTCATTTTTTGGGGAAGGGTTGGATGTAATTACTTGTTTGTTCTCCATTGCTGTCTGTTCTGTTGTCTGGATTTCTTCTGTATAAAAGTTGTTGTGTGTTAAAGATTTCTTCTTGATCTTTCTCTTTTTAGGTTCTTGTGCATAGCTTACCATTATTATTATGTTGCTTTTCTTTCTGAGCCAGAAGTCTGGGTGAGGCAAGCAGGCTCTCTGTCTATGAAGCTGTGGAGCAGTTTTTTCCCAAGTCACAGTGCTGTGCAGCCCCTCTCAGCTTTATCCTTTTGCGCAAAGTCTGAGCTCTTTAGGCTCCTAGGTTCTCAAGTCTAGCTGTTCTCAGGTTCAAGCCTTCTGGTGGTTCCCTTGTTTACTCCTCTACCCGAGACTCCTTTAACAGTCTCAGGGCCCTGCTTCCACAGTCATGTACCCCTCCTCCATGGGTCACCACCCAAGTTCCACACCTATGCTCAAGGTCTGCACCTGTGCTCAAGGTCTGAGTTCAAAGTCCATGTTCTTTAGCCTCTTGGGGTCTTAAGTCTTGTTGTTCTCAGGAGCCAGTCCTTTGTGGTCCCAGGTAGCTTCCAAGAACTTAATGAATGCCTCAAACTTGCTCCAACTCTTGTGAGTTGGCACTGTAAGTGATGTGTGTGTGTGTGTGTGTGTGTGTGTGTGAATGTGTGTGTTGCTCAGCTCACATTTTAGTGAGAGCTATTTCACCCCCTTATAGAGTTGAAATGCTCAGATAACCACCTACTTTCAATGCTGCGCCCTATTGTGGGGTACCTTTGTTCATCTGGATTTGGCTTTTGTGTCCTTATGAGGACTCATGTATATGTGGGTTAGGAGAAATTAAGCACACTGCTTCTACTCTGCAGCCATCTTAACCTGGAAGTCCACCCTCTGCCTCTTTAGAAATGATCTGTGGATGGGGGCAGGGGAGAAGGTGACTAGGAGCCCACAGAGAATACTCTGTATCCCATCTTTGGCACCCGTTCTATAAATTTGTCATCACTGAGATAGAACATTAGAGTAGGAGGAACCTTAACATTCAGAATGAAAAGTTTGGAAGGGACCTCAGAAAAAAACATATCAGAACATCAGCTGTTTCATGGATGGCCAGATGTTATTAGTCAGAAACTTCTTATTTGGAAACAAAATCAGCCTCTTGGCCACTTTTGCTCTTTGATTCTATTTCTAGGCTTTGGGACCAAACAGAACAAGGAGTACCTTCTGAATTCAACAGCCCTTCTGATATGAAAAGCAGTGATTAATATCCTCTCTTCTTTCAGTTTTCTATTCTCTTGGCTAAACATCTATAGGCCCTTCAGACAACATTATCGGTTTATGCCTTTCCTCTGAATAAGTTCAAATGCAGCTAGGAGGCATAGTAGATAGAGATAGTAGATAGAACTTTGGATAAGAAAAACCTGAGTTCAAATCCAGCCTCAGACAGTAGCTATGTTACCCTGGGCAAGCCATTTAATCTCTGATTGCCTGCACTTCCTCATTTGCAAAATGGGAAAAATAATAGTAACTGTATTCCATGGTTGTTGTGAGAATAAAATGAGGTAATAATTAAAAAATACTTAGAACTAAACATCATAAATACTGTATGTTGTTGAGTGTTTCAATATTGTCCAACTCTTTGGGAACCCATTTGGTGTTTTCTTGGCAAATATATTGAAATGGTTTGTCATTTCCTTCTTTAATTCATTATCCAGATAGGGAAACTGAGGCAAACAGGGTTAAGTGACATGCCCAGGGTCATATAGCCAATAAGTGTCTGGAGCCAACTTTTAACTTAGGTCTTCCTCACCCCAGGCCTAGTGCTCTATCTATAGTGCCATCTAGCTGCCTTTAAATGCTATATTAATGTTAATGATGATTAGTTTTAAGTGCCTCAGCATCCCTCCATTCTTCCTGTCACCTCTAACCCTGACAAACTTAGTTTCCATTGGAACTAAATCCATTGAATGCTAATATTCCTGCTCCCCTTCAGTTTAGCCATCTTCTGTGACTGCTTCTACACTTCCTAGGATTTACTCTTTAAAAAAATAATTTAAAACTTGACACACATGAAACTTAAAAACTTACTTTTGATGTACAACATGTATAACAGTTTCCATACCCTAAACTAGGACAATAGACTAGAGAGTAAATGTCTATCAAATGGTTCTTAAACTAGGAAATGTGGACCCTCTAAAATAAATTTTTTTGGCAATTTTAACTTCCTTAGAAATATTATATTTTCTTTTGTTTGTGCCTTTAAAAAGATTCTGTGAAGGGTTCTCCTAGACCAGTGATTGGGAACCTTTTAGAGATGGAGTGGCAGGTCCCACCCCACCTCACCCCCTCAAACCAAGCGCCATGCACATTTGTCTCCCCCAGACCACATTCTGGGCACCCCCCCACTTAGTGCTTGGTAAACTGCTTCCCACTTTTACTCCTCCCAGGGGAGGTAGGAAGTACTCCCATTGGACTGCTAGGCATGAGGGCAGATGATATAGTCAGGTTTAGGGAGAGGGAGAGGCAAGGAGCACAAGCACTCTGGTCCCCTCTAGTCATGTGAGCTATGAAACACCCCAAACCTAAGGATAAAAAAGAAAATAGACCCAGCTTATAGGAAAACCCCTTATTTATAGGAAAATATAACCCTCAGATTAAATGACATCATCCTGACACATTTCACTCCATCACATTCCAGCCTTCCTTAAGGAGGTATCCTCTAAATTAACCTTCTTAGAAAATAGTCAAGAGTTGAAGTCAGGTTTAAGTCAGGATGCAGGGCTGCTTGGGAGATTGACAAGCCACTATTGTGTTTTCCACAGCTTCTAGCCTACCTGTTCTCCCTCAGGCAGGCACCCCATTAAATGCAAAGTGAACAGGCTAGCAAGAGTACTAAAAATGCAAATTAAAATAGCCCAAGATTGCTTGTGAAAGAAACTGGGAAAGGGAAATGTAGAATAATGAAGAGGCTATTATCCTAGCCTCAGGTTCATAAAACTTATAGTAGACTACAGTTTTGAACATTTCAAAAATACAAATTCAAAAGACATCCCCAAATCCCAAAAACACTTTGTGTAGTAAAGACATTGGTTGCTTCTGATGGTAAAGATATAAGTTGGTTCAGTCTCTCTCAGGCCAACGGTAATTAAGAGGCCATTGCATTCTGAATGGGGTGGGGTAATGTTGTCCTGCAAGGGATGCTGTCTTGAAGAGACTCTCTTATTGGGAACCCATTTGGTGAGAGGGACAGGAGAGCAGTGCAGCTGCACCTCCCTCCCAGCTTCCTAGATTGGAACTCTGGCCAACTCCACACTGCAGGGATCGGAGCACTGGGTCCTTTGGGCAGTGAGTCTTTGCCTTGTGTGCCCACAGAGAGATCTCTGCATGCCATCTCTGGTATGCATACCATAGTTTCAACATCACAGCCCTAGACTGTCAGAAAGGTTCATGAATTCTTGATCCAGACTTTTAACAGAACTTCCTTAGGATTTCTAGTCATTAAATCATATATCAGCACCTCTCTTTGGCAGTTTGGTGAGGCCTATAGACCCCATTTCAAAATAATGTTTGTTGCCTACTTTCATAACTGAAGGAAGTAAGAATTTTCAGTTTGAGGCTAGAGAAAATAAATATAGAAATTTTTTTTTTCCTCTTCCAAGTTCATGGATCACTTGAAATGTTTCCACTGACCCATTGGTAGGGGATTTTTGGACTGCAGATCAAGAACTTCTGGAATAGATGAGCTCTAAGGCCCCCTCAAGTTCCTAGTTTAAATCAGGCTTTAAAATGTCATCCCTAAAAACATTATGTTGGTACTTACTTGTTTTGCTGACACAACTCACATTCATTGCTATAGATAGGTCCATCAGTGCCATAGACAGGGTCAAAGTTTCCTGGGAACCCAGGAAAATTGTAATTACATTTAGCCTGAAACAGTCATAAAACAAAATGAGCATATATTGTTGTAGCCAGAAAGCAGAGACTTATAACTAGCATGCTCTGCTAAGCAGGGCAGTTATCTGGAACTCATAGATCCAGGAACACCACTCCTCCCTAGACAGAGCAGCCTTGAACAGGGCACCACTCCTCCCTTAGACCAAGCAGCCTTGAACATTAAGAATTACATCCTATGGCACCTGGAAACCTCTATACTCCCACTGTCTTGCTGTTAAGACACCGGCGCCTATATCCCAGACCTTGAAATATATATATATTCCCCTCTGTAGACGCAGCACTTGGGGAATTCTTTTAAAGAACTCCCCCCAGTGCACTGGCAATAAAGCTTTCTCCTGCTTTGATTGCATAGTCTCGTGTGTTCCTCTGGTGGACACCCATACGGATCCTAACAATATCACAGAAAATCATAGGCTCAGAGCTTCAGAGATGGAAGGGATCTATACCAACCATTTCAGGCAGTCAGGCTATAAAATTTATTAAGTCCCTCCTATGTGCCAGGCACTGTATTCAGCACTGAAGATACATAGAAAGGCAAAAGATAGTTCCTATCATTAAGAAGTGGGGAGACAAAATGCCTTGTTCATAGGAAGAGTGTCATCAACAGTCTAATAAGGAAGATAACATAGAAACAATTATGTACAAATCATATTATGGGAAATACACTCTGGTAATGGTGTGAGTTTTATAAGCTGGGGGGTGGGGGGCTTTCTCTTTCCAAGAATCTTTTCTGCCTTCTGATTGTTTTTGTTTTTTTTTATCAACAAACACATTTGCACAGTCACAAAATATACTAAAATAATCTTTTCATGTGTCATCAGGAAGGAAACAATGACTGAGGTTAGCTTTATTACGCAGAATTTCATGCTCTTACAAGAGAAGAACTAAGAGATATCTTAGAACAAATAATGTAGGACACAGGACTGGAAGAGAGCTTAGAACATAGAACACAACATCAGAGCTGCAAGAGACTTCAGAACAAGGAATGTAAAAGCAATTAGACTACATTGAATATGGAACACAGAATGTCAAAGCTGGAAGAGACTTCAGAACAGAGAATTTCATAGCATCGACCACAGCAGATGACAGCTTCAAGGGAACCTAGAATAGAGGATATAGGATGTCAGAGCCCAGAACACAAAAGCTCTAAGCTGGAAGAGACCTCAGCAAACAGAAACTTCCAAAATGTTAGAGCTACAAGGGACAGCAGAATACACAGAATATTAGAAGTGGAAGGGACCAAGGTCAGTTGGGTAGCTTAGTGGATTGAAAGTCGTGGCCCCAAGTAGTGAGAGCAGGCCCCAATAAAATCAGCAATCAGCTAGCCAGAGCCAGATAGGCAGGTTCCCCCCCAGCATGAGAACTTAATCCAACTCCTTCACCAAAACTGAATGTCCTGCAAAGAAAATTACTGATGTAGGATTTATGTGAGAAGAACATACAGTATTCTGTGCAAAATTGGTTCATATGTTGGCATACAGTATTAATATGTCACCTATGATTTATTATCCTATAGAAAACTCTTTTCCAAGCCACCTAGGTAATATAAATACATTGTCTCCATCTTGTAAATCATTACTAAACATTGTCCTTGCAAAAGGCTTACCTAATCCCTTGGACTACATCATTTTCTCTATGAAGTATGTACCCTAAATCATTAAACTTTGTCACTGCCCAGCAAGAGGATGTCTGTGTCTGAACTGTCAGGCTGGTGGTTTAACCCTTCTGTAATCTCAGAATCATTTTTCTCATCCCAGTTTATTAACCCACAAATAATTTGTCAAGGAGAACTTGACAGAGAGCCAGGCCTAGGAAGGTCCTAGATTCAAATCTGGCCTCAGACATTTCCTAACTGCGTGTCCCTGGGTAAGTCACTTATCCCCCATTGCCTAGCTTTTACCACTCTTCTACCTTAGAACCAATTCATTTTATTAGTTCTAAGACAGAAGATAAAGGTTCAAAAAAAGATGTGGATGAGTCCACAGAACATAGAACACATAGTTTGTCAGAGTTTATGAATTATAATTGTCCCTTCTCTTCATTTAACACAGAAGGAAACTGAGGCACAGAGAGAAGTGATTTGTGTAAGGGTCAGGAATACACTTACGATCTTAAGTCAAAGAATGGTGAAATTGGGATGCCTCAATGCCATTAGGTACTGAATGCTGAATGGATTGTGTGAATCAATGATCCCCTTCTCCATGGCATGGAAGAAATGTTAAACGACAAAGCAGAAACATTCCTTACCTCTCAGGGGAATTCTTTAGCTTGAATAGTATCTAGAAAATAAAAATTAAGAATATTAGAATTATCTTTTCTGTATGACAGATACATAGGTGGTGGGAGAGGGAAAGTAAGGGAGACAAAGGATTCCAGGCTACATCTCCACTATCTCCATGCACCCTTTGCCTCTGCACTGGTCTTTCCCCAAACCCCAGTCCCCTGAAATATGGCAAAATGAGATAAAAGTTCAGTTGACTAAACAAAGACAAAAGTGTTTTTCTATACATTATTTCAAATCCTTGAAACTCAGATTCAGGATAACTGGGACCTTGTCTTAACTAGACTATGAAATCACTGTGTGACCTCAGATAAGTCTCTTTCTGTCATTGCATTTCATTTTCCTTTGCTTTAAAATGATTCAGCTAGATAATCTGCCACTTGATGTTTCGTGTACTAAGGTCACTTTCAGCTCTAAAAGTACATGCTTTTTCCTTTGTTCTTCAACATATGGTCTATGTTTTACATCCTGTGTTCTATGTCCTATATTCTTCTTCTAATTCATTCAGGTTTGTTGAAATCCTATAATGTTGGGGAAGCTAGAGAAAGGTAAAAAATTAATAAAAAGACACTTTCCCAGAAGAAAAAAATACCAATAATTGAATGCAATGTAAAATCTGATAAGTACTATCGGAAAGACCAAGATTTCTTAGAGGAATGTGGTTTTGAAAATGATATTTTGACAGACAGAGACATGGAGGCAGACCATTTCAAGCAAAGAAAATGAAGAAGTAGTAAAATAGTATCACTAATAGAATAGAGTAATGAGAGTGTGGTTTGTGAGTTTATATAATCACTATTCTCTCAGATGTTACTAATAATTGCCCAAACTGTTAAATCCAATTGCTTTTTCACAGTTCTTAACCACCTTGACTTCTTTTGGAAACTTTCACCATTATAGACCACTCTATTATCTTTTGCATTCTCTCTTCTCTAGGTTTCTATAGCCCTGCTCTCTCCTGGCTTTCCTTCTTCCCATTTGTCAGCTCTGCCACAATCTACTTTGTCACCTTGTTTTCCATATCCTGAATCCTTTTCATGGGCATACTCTCGGACTTTCTTGTGGGCTCTCTTCCCTTCTCTCTCTTAGCCATTTGATTAGCTCTCCTGGTTTAACTGTCATCTGTATGAAGATTACTCAGATAGCTACCTACTCAACCCTTATCTTGTTCTCGAGCTTAATCCTACATCATGGACAGTCCACTGGACACTTCATCCTAGATGCCACAGACATCAGCAATCTCAACATATCGAAAACAAAAGCTAATGTCCTTTTCCTCCAAACCTACCCTGCCTCCAGCTTTCCCTTTTTCTATCAGTGCTACCACCATACCTCTAGGCACATAGATTTACAACCTATGGGCCATCCTGTACTTTCTTTCCTTTTCCAAATCATTCATCTGACCTACATATTTAGATAGTCTGCATTCTTTGTCTGGTCCTAAATATTCATAATTAATCAGCTACTTATACTCTTAAAGGAGTGTGTCTAGAGCAGATCTATCCCAAACAAAAATGTGAACTAGATAAAGATTCTCTAAGACCTCCAGTTTTATTGTCCCTTTCTGTTTTATTAATATAATGACCTCATCTGAAAATGCAGGCGACATGCCACATAGGTAGCATCCTCCTACTTCTCTATTTAAAACATGTTAAAAAATCTATTTTTTTTCCTTTTGTGTTCTCAAAGGAACAAAAAAGAAAGGAAAAATTTATTTTACTATATAAATCCTTAGTCAAGCAAAACACATTTCCTTAATGACTGTCCAAAGAATATATATCTTATTCCATAACCTAAATCCATCAGTTCTCTATAATGTTTCATCTCAAGGACCCAATTCCTTCTGACATTCTATAAGTCTATGTCCAAATGAATAAAACAAAGAATTCTGAGAGGTTATTTTTCCTTCTCTTTTCTAGATGACTTGTGAAATGAGTTATATCATAATCTGATTCCTTATGTGCTCCCATTCGTGATCTATTCCCTTCAGATTCGAGACTGGGATGGGACCTTATAATTTGGAATAATCCCTGGATTTTGAGCCCAAAGAATTGGGTTTCAGTCAGGTCTCCAGAAACTCTTTTGTGGGAGACAGGAAGAGTCATTTCCCCTCTCTGACACTCAAATTTCCTGATTTGCACACTATTAATAATGACGCTTATGTTCCCTTCCTTGCAGGGCTGTTGTAAATAAAATGCTTTGGAAAGAAAAACATTCCTCCCTAGGACCATAGGCATGAAGCTGGACAGGAATACAGTCATCTATTCTGAACTACTGATTTGGTAAAAGAAGAAACTGAGGCCCAAGTTTACACTTGTAATAAATGGAAGATTTAAATCACAGTTCTCTTTGTCTAAATCAAATTGTACTCTTAGCTGCCTTCATTAAAACTTTCCTTCCTTAACTCATTGAGACCTGACATAGTGAAATTCTTAAAGGCTATCTTAGGAGATCACAAGTTTTGGCAACTCCTTTCAAGCTGGTAATACGTTCTGGGCCATCTTGGAAAGTGTGTTTGTAGTCTGAGAAATTAGTCTAGTTAATTCTAGGTAGTTGTGCTAACAGTTATCACTAGAAGGATTTTCCCCTGAGGATACATGTTTTGGCTATAGTAACTCATGGCACAATCTGTGGAGGAGTTTATATTTGATCCTTGAGGTAACAGAAAACCACTGGACTTTTGAAAACTGCTTGAGTAGGGTATACCTGCTTATACTTCAGATTTAGGGAAATCATTTTAGGAACTAGATGGGAGATGGATTAAAGAGATGGGAGAAGGTCAAATATTGCAATAGTCAAATTCAGGCTACTTACTTGGTATGGATTCTAAGACAGAAAGTAAAGGTTTAAAAAAAGTCAGAGTGAAAATGTGGAAGTCCAAATAAGGGTGGTGACTATGTGAGCGCAAGTAGGTTCAAGAGACACTAAGGAAGTAGAATTGGGAAGATTTGGCATTGGATATATGAGCTTAATGACAATGATCAATTTAATACAACAAAAATGTTGGGAACTTAGATAATAGGATGGTGATATTTTTTTAAAGTAATAGAGATATTTGGGAAAAGGATAATTTAATAGTTTGGGGCATCCTGAATTGAATATGTCTCTGGCATACTGGAGCTCAAGAGAGAAAAGAGCTGATTTGCAGATGTGATAGTCATCTGCCTCACAGTGATAATTGAAACTAAGAAGACTGAAAAGGTCTTGAGAGGTTAGAGAGAGAAAAGAGAAAAGGGCAATTCAAGGAACTTGGAGTGAAGCCCAAATTTGTTGGGCATGATATTGATAGTGATCTAGCAAAGGAGACTGAGGAGTAGTCAGATGGGCAAGAGGAGAATGAAGAGGGAACAGTGACAGGAAAATTCTGAAATAAATATGTGGTTAGTCCTTTCATGTGCTACACAGTTAATGAAGGATGAAGATTAAGGAAAAGCTGGTAGACATGGCAAGTAAAACTTCATAGGTAACTTTAGGGAAAACAGTTTCTGCTGACCAATAATATCAGAAGCTAGATTATAGAGGGTTTAGAAGAGAATCAGAGGACAGAAAACAGAAGAACTACCTGGAGATAATTTTTTGAAAAGAATTTAGTGGAGAAAGAGAAGAAAATAGAGGGTGACAGTAAGTGGGGATGATCCAGTTAGAATTTTGTTTTTTATTTTAAGAGTAGAGAAAGATGAATACCTTTGTAAGCAGAGAGTCACAAAGTTGAGAACTGAAAGGGATCTCAGTAAATATCTAGTCAAATCTGTACAGGAAACAATACTTACACTAACATGATAAATGGACATCCTGCCACTGCTTGAAGACCTCCAAGAGGTGAGCCCATCACTTTTCAAGGTCATTCCACTAATTGACTACTTTCATGGTTAGGAAAATTTTCCTCTATATTTTTTCTCTCACAGTCTAAATTTCCTATTGTTTTTTTAATTCTAAGCTTTGCTATTGACTTTGCCACAAGATTTGGAGACAGAATACTGACTAAAAGGCTATGATCAAACCTCTTTTCCAGGACAGTCACTATGACTTAGAAGTGTTGAATTATAAGATTTCCTAGAATTAGAGTATTTTTTTAATTCTCAAATCAAAGAATCCAAGAATTCTAAAATCACTAGATCTATGAATCAAGAGTCTAAGAAACTTCATTCCTGAATATTAGAATCTACAGATTTTCCCCAGTTTCTCCTTAAATGTGGCATCTAGAGTTAAATACAGTAATTTGTTATGTTGTTTGTCCAGTACAGAGGACAATGGAATTATAACATCCCTAGACTTGAACACATTCTTCTGTGAATGCAACCTATGGAAGCATTAGCTTGTTCTAGGCTACTATATTGGACAGTTAACTCATTTTTTTCTAGTCAACTATCACCCTTACAGTTTTTAAAGATGAGTTGTAGTCTAATCACACCCAAATCTTGTAATTGTTAGGTTGATTTAAAAAAAAATTCAGTATAAGATTTGCATGTTTGTTAACATTTGATCTCATTCAGTTTGGCTTGATGTCCTAGCTGTAATGTGCATGATATTATGTGGAGTGAATTGCCTCACATAATTCTACAGCAGCCCCCAGAACTCCAGTAGAGGAGGCAGTTGGGGTATTTAAGAATCTGAATATAAAAGCAGGACACCCAGCTTGGCAAAATCACTGTTTGGGGAGCTGGGTGGCTGGGGAAAAGGGTAGGAATTGATTCTTCTCAGCTAGCCTATCTCTGACTTCAGGGAGCTGGGTATTTCTTTGCTGATTACTTCATACAGATTAAACCAGGCTGTGAACACTGTGAAATTACCTTATATGTAGTATACCAGCTAATCTCTAAACAATATAGATCTATCATCAAGATTACCTTCACCATCTTAAACTTGAAAACATTGGATTTAAGAGGAAGTTTAGTTTGTGAGGGAGTTAGGGGAATAAGTTATTCAAAGACATTTCCTTCTGGGGAATTACTATTTCTGACAAGTATCCTAAAAATATTAGGTAGTTTACCTCACCCTCAATTTAGAATTATCCCTCCTTCTCTGTTTCCCTGAATTAATAAATCCCTTCCCTTGTTAAGTCTGTGGGTTGTGTGGAGTTGTATTTTCAAGATTTACCAACCCAATTTATACATTACCTAAGCCAAATCTTCATTTTCTTTATGTTTAGCTGTAATCCAGAATTCAAGACAGTTACTTGAAGTCATCCTGAGCACTTTATCTACCAACAGTGGAAGTTGCTAATTTCTGTGGGATTATTCCCTATTTGTCAGGCAATTTAGCCCCAGGATAGCTAATGTTAAAATAGCCTCCATTCTTGGTCTAAAAGGATTCTGTTATAACTGTTATTAAAGGGCAAAAACTTCCCAGGAGGGGGAGGAGAAAGAATTCTATCTATTCTCTTCCCTCCCCTCGCCCCCACCGCCCCCACCCCCCACCCCCGCTTATACTAGCAGTTTGATCCTTGCTGTGACCATGGCTAACTGGAGCCATCTTTACATAGCCTGCCTAGATTTTTCTGAAACCTGGCTATTTCCCAGTGTGCTTGCTCTCTCTGCCAGCTCTTTGACATTTGTAAATTTGATGAGCATGCCATCTCAGTCCTTATGTAAGTCATTGATAAATTATCAGCTGACACAAGATGAAGCACATTTCCCTGGATCTTTCCACTAGAGAACACATTCCAAGTTAATTGATATTAAAACAAGGATGATTAGAATAACAATGGGAAGTTTGATGGATTTGGAATCCAGAGACCTGTCTTCAAGGGACCTATGATTTGTCATTTGCTCCTTTTGGGATGGGTGGTCAGTCATTTAGACCCTTCAGCCATGGGCCCTCTCTCTCCTTATTTGTAAAAGGAAGGAGTTGGTTTGATATCCTCTGACGTTTCTTCCAGCTTTAAATCCATCATCCCATGATTTTCCCTTGGCTCTATCTAACAAAACAGCTCTGAAGCCACTCTTCCTACTCTTAGATGGCTTGAGACTCCCAGTCTTGCTCATGAGAACAGCATGAAATGCTTTGTCTAGTATTTTCCTATAATCAAAGGCAGTGTATATTTGTAGCATTTTCTAAACTAATGAGATTAAATACCTTGTTGAAAAGAGGAATGAATTTTGTTTGACATGGCTTTATTTTGAGGAAATTATGTTGGCTCTCAATGAGCATTTCTTGCCACATCAAAAAGAGATTAGACTTGGGACAGGTAGCTAATGCAGTGGATTGAGAAGAAGCATAAATTTAGGACGTCCTGGGTTCTAATCTGTACTCATATACTTCCTAGCTGTATGATCCTCTTTGGAAACTTAAAATGCTAGAGAGTGATTTTATATTCTAATAGTCAAGAAAACCAGAGTACAAATCCCACCTCTGACACTTCGTGCCTGTGTGACCTTGGGCAACCTCATATAACCTCCTTGTGCTTCATTTTTCTCTTTAGTAAAAATGAAAAGATTGGACTTAATTTCTAAGAACCCCTTCAGCTTTAAATTAATGATCTTTTGATTCTATAACATTCTATGCACGTTCAAATTCTGAATAGAATTCTGGTAGAATCCTTGTTAGAATATGACCCCTGAAATTTTTATTGTAGTGTGTATAAAGCCCTTCCTCACTACAATCTCATGAAATAAGTAGAAAAATGATTATTATTCTAAGATACAGATCAGGAAACTGAAGATCAGTGAGATTACTTAACTTTCCAATTGTCTCATAACTAATGTTTAGATTCAAGTTTCCAAATCTGGTACCCTGTCCTTAATGTTGAGAGCTCTTTCCACTCCATCTCAGCTTATCCTTGAATCTGTCTTCAAAATACACAGTGTGGATGCAGGATGTTGGAGTGGGAAGCAGGAAATCTGCTTCCACATTCTGGTCTAGTCATGAGCTGAATGTCCCTGTGCAATTTACATAACTCTACTTTCCTCTGTAAAAATTGTAACAATTGCTAAAAGATTTATCTACAGGATTATTAGGATCAAATTATATTTTAAATAATAGCTTGCAATTATGTATGGTTTTCAAAACTCATTACATATTATTTCATTTTGTCTTCCTAGCATCTTTGTGAGTTGTGAGTTATTTTATATTCAAACCTTGGGAAATGGTTTCACCTTGATTGACTGTGGAGATAGATGGAGACTTCGGAATGTTCCCAGATGCCATGAGCCAGGGGCAGAATTTGGTTGGCCTGAGTATAAATACCCCTAATAGCCATAAGGGAGTGGTTTTTGACCATTGATCTTTGGGTCTTTGACCATTGGTCTTTGGTTCTCTCTCTGAATCTCCCTAGATCTTTAGGAATCTGAATCATCCTAGCTCTTTAGGTCTCTGCGTCCCTGGGTGGTGACGGGAGGAAGGGAGGTCTTGAGAATAAGAAGGTGGTTAAGGCTTGGATACTTCCTGAAGGCTATGAAGGCTAACAAATCAACAAAATGATAATAAGAAAGCTGAGAGGGATCATCACTAAACAGCTGCACCAAAAGAGCAGATTACTTCTCTGGTTTGGCAGTGGCCAAAATGAGCCAGAGGGGTTGTGAAGAACAGTAGATCCAGCTTTACTGAATCAATAACGTGCAGTCCTGTGTGATTATAGATTATAGATCTTAGATTGAAAGGGTCTCCAATCCCCAATCCATATCCTGATTATCCTTTCTCTAATTAAGATCATAGATAAAGTATTTATAAGTACCTTCCTGAGTGTTAATTATATCATGACCCTTGCGGAGGGAGCAAATGCAGTCAGATGAACAACATGATCCAAGGTTAGTCAGAGCCCTATAGTAATAATTGATCCAACCCCAGGTGGGACCTGAAAGGGTCACCCATCCACCTGACCATTTGGGGTCCTTCCTTGGCACTGTTACTTAGAAGGGGAAATTATAACATCTAGCAAGGGTGATTAGGATTGGTGTTCCCTCAACACCAGCACCTAGGGAGAATAGATATACAGATATGCCTCCCCTATATCCATATATCTCCTTAGGAGGACACCCATTTCTTTATAACAGTTATTATTGTCCACATTTGGGACATCTACGTGGCAGAGTGTATAGTGTCAGGCTTGGATTCAGAACAACTCAACTTGCAAATTTCAAATTTGGGGCTTTGTGACTCAGGTCAATTCACTGAACCTTGCCTGTCTCAACTGTTCATGCGTAAAATGAACTGGAGAAAGAAATGGCAAATCACTCCAGGATCTTTGCCAAGAAAACCTCAAATGGAGTGATGAAAAGTCAGACACAACTGAAATGAATGAACAACAAATTATCCCCCTTTTAGATGAGGAAACTGGTTGAAAGATGGCAAATCACTTGCATAAGATCACAGAGCTAGTGAATGTCTCAGGCAGTATTTGAATTTAGGTCTGTCCAACTCCAAAAATATCACCTAGCTTTCTCAGTCTCTAAGTGTCTATCTGTCTATCTGTCTGTCTTTGTACCATTTTTTCTTTTAAGTCATCATTCACATCCATCCTTTCATTTAGCGCAATAATCCTGTCTATGATTATGGTATCAATGTCTTTTCCACATATCCCAGATTCAAGTCCTCAGAGGTGCAGCTGACACCTGGGTTCAAAGATCGTCTTCTCCCTTACTACCTGGTGGGCTAGTTTCCCTCTCTGTTGTCTGTTTTCCCCTATGTGTAGCAGAACTAATCAAATTCCCATTTCCTCTCACACAGCAGAGTTGTGGAGAAAGCTTTCAGCCCCAGGAGCTCTCTTTATGTAGCTGATTCACCAAACTCCCAATAGAGTGCAGCTAAAGTGAAATTGGGTTCTGGCTGCAGGGCCATCTGGGGGCTGCTGACTCCAATATGTGGTCAGTGTACCCAAGGGGAAACTTACCCAAGAAGCAGCACAGAGCCACGGAGAGCAGCAGGAATATGCTGAGGGGCCTCATGATCAGTCTTCTTCAGCCCTAGCTGAAGCTGAAACTGAAAGAGAGTAGCTGTCCTCAGTTCAGAGGAGTTTGTGAGGCCAAGATAAAAAGTTCTCAAAGGGCCTGTGGGCTCCACCTGCTGAATTACATCATACTCTCAGGTGACCCACTGCCATAGGCCAGCCCTAACCAGATCTTCATCCTCTGGACTGACTTGCCGTGAGGCAGACATGGTCCAATGCCAAGCAATTTCACTGCCCTGCCCCCACTGAACCCCAACTTCTGTTCTCTCTGTGTGTATCTAGGATTGTGCATGATTTACCTCTTTCTGCCCACCTGGGGAATCTAGTGAGATTTATTTAGGCCCCATCCTTAGAACCCCCAAGTTTCTACTGCCCTGCATATCCCCCTCTCCCTGTGTTTCTCTTGTTTTTGTGCCCCTCTATTCAGTCTTCATCCTTTATGAATTTGTGTGACCCCAGAATCTTACCTGTGTTGTTTGTACCCCAGAGCCCTCCTCATTCTTGCCCCCATTCTCTAGGTCTCCATCCCATGTGTGTGTCTGTGGTCAGTTGGTCATAGTATATAGGTGTGTGCTTATGTCTATTTATATGTATATGTATGGAATTTACACATTTGGACATGTGACATCTAAGTGGTGAAGTAAATAGGGAGCTGAGCCTGGAGTCAAGAAGATCTGAATTCAAATGTGGCTCCAGACATTACTAGCTATGTGACTCTGTGTAAACCACTCTATTTCTGTCTGCCTCAGTTTCCTTAACCATAAAATAAGAATAACAACATTATCTACCTACCAGGGTTATTGTGAGGAATAAATAAGACATTTGTAAAGCACTTTGAACTTGGTCTGGAACAGAGTAGAAATTTATTGAATGTTTGTTTCCTTCTTTCTTTCCCCCAGTCTTTCATAGAGGGAATCAGTGATATCTATTCTATCGATAAGCTGAATTGGAATAGATAATCTCTTCAGTTTCCATGCATATGTGACTTTTAGGGTAATAAAAACACATGAGAGGATGGTAAGACTACTGTTTAACCTCAGAGAATTTGAGTTCAGATCCTACCTCTGCTGTTCCTATTTTCTGTGTGAGCTTGAGTGAGTTATTTAGCCATGAGGGAAATGAGACTGGAGGTATTCTTTCCATTTTACAGATGAGAAGATAAGGCCCAGAGAGCTAAAATGAAATCCTCAAGTTCAGGAGGTGTGAGAGGCTGAGTCAAGGTAAAAAATCCTGGCCTCTTGACTCTGTCCAGGAAGCCAACTTTCTGGGGTTTGGGGAGAGAAGATAGAAACAGATAAAAAGCCAGAATCTCTCCCAAAACCACATTTCTTATATATTCCTGGTAAAATGGATGATGGAGAATGGAAACATTTGAAACTCAAATGAGATACTGGTTTCAGGCCCACCTGGATAGAGGGTGACCATCAACCAACTCTCCAAATAGAGAAAACTGTAATATTCTTTTTTCTTTTTGGAGGGGAGGACCTGGGGTTGAACAATTTGCCCAGTAGTAAGTGTCTGTTGTCAGATGGGAAATAAGGGAGTCTAGTCTGCCTGACTGCAGGGCCAGCACTCTCTCTAGTTATACCACCTGGAACCCCCATATATTCTTTTTTTTTTTGGTAATTTTTTTTAAACCCTTGTACTTCGGTGTATTGTCTCATAGGTGGAAGATTGGTAAGGGTGGGCAATGGGGGTCAAGTGACTTGCCCAGGGTCACACAGCTGGGAAGTGGCTGAGGCCGGGTTTGAACCTAGGACCTCCTGTCTCTAGGCCTGACTCTCACTCCACTGAGCTACCCAGCTGCCTCCCCCCCATATATTCTTAAATGTGGCAGAATCATAGCTGTCAAATAAGAATGCCATGTTAGAAATAAATAGGAGGCAATTTCAGTTTCCCTGGTCAGACAATATCTGAAGTATTCTGTCTGGTTCTAGGTATAAATTGTGAGATTCTATGAGCTTTGCAAGTATCTCTTGTGGATATTTGGTAGATCCTGGTCAATTCAGGCCTTCCTACCTTTCTTTGAAGCTGAAACTAATTAGGCCTCATGGGAATTCAACAGAAATTGTTACCCCTCTTTCCTTTTAGAAAAGAAAGTTTTGAAAAATCCATTTCTGTGTCAGGCTGCATGTATACTACGTGAAGAAGCTGGAGGTCTTCTGGCTCCTGGGTGTCCTGGAAGATGATTGCCTCTTGTCCCATGTACCTCCTGGTCTGAAGAAGCCTGGCCTCTTACCCATTCTAACCAGGGAGATCCAGAAGAAATGACTTCGCTGGGCTTATAAGTGTTATACAAAAGAAGTTTTCAATCTCTTAGTTAGGAAGCAATAGAGGTGGAATGGAGCCATGAGGTGAGCAGGCAAACTCAAATTAGCTAGGTCATGTGACTATGTGTCATTACTATCTTTAACTCATTTTTTACAATCCAATCAATAATTATGAATTAATATTCAGTCTCCAGAGAATTTAATCCTATAAGAGCCTCAGGAAGTGCTGCTTCAGGAGTTCAAACTGCCACCAGACACTGGCTTACTCACCTGAGTCCCAAGAAGCTGACTTTACTCCCCTATGCTGAACTGAAACTGGAGAGAGAAAGGAGGGTGATGAAGATGATATGGAAGCTGGTTGTAATTTTGGTGATGTTTCCATTTTGTTCAAAGGTAGGGAAAAAGGAGGAGCCTGGAGAAACCAACTACCCTCCTTTCCCTTCCATCTTGTGCCTTGGAGAGAAGACCTAAGGGACTAACTCCTCTTTCCACTCCACCCCTCAATTTAACAGACTAGACCAGAATAGGTGCCCTTTATGCAGAAGCCTGTATAAGTCTTGGAAGAAAAGAAGTCAGGCAGACAGGAAGGAAGGAAAGAAAGAAGGAAGGGAGGGAGTGAGGAAGGAAGGAAAAAATCATTTATTAAGTACCTAATGATATGGCAGTACAGGATCCTCTCAATACCCCCAAAAGCCCAAAAGTGTCCCAGGTCAAAAAGTACATAAAAGACTCATTTTTTCCTTGCTTTCCTGTGGTGTTATTAGAAGGTGACTCTGGCCTCTCCCCACATTCTTGATGAGCCCAGATAGGTATTTTTCCACAGGTATTTTTCCACTTGTCCCTGATAAGCATCTACTTTATGTCCCACATATTTGGTTATCCTCTAAGCTAAACCATCCACCCCTTTTTGACTTTTTAGGCATAGGACACAACCACACAACCCATCTTGGGTTCCAGAAACCCATTAACATAGCATTTTCATCCTATCTCTAGTCATGTAGACCCTGTTGTTTGAAAGGTATAAACAGTCAAGAATACATCTCTTTTGGGAGACCGTCTTCCACATGCACACTGTCTCAGAGCCATCCAACATTGCTTCCAAATTAATGAGTTTCCCTTTTTATTTTTAAGCTGATTTGTGGAGTCTTGGATTTTTGAAAAGGGTACCTGTCTTGAACTGAGAGTTTTACCTCAAACCTCTTGTATATCACCTATTATGAGCAAGGCTTTTTGCTAAATGCTTACAAATATTTGTTCCTTTGTTCCTCAGAACAACCCTGAGAGGAAGATGCCATTGTTATCCCCATCTTAGGGTTGGTGAAATTGAAACAGTTTATGTGATTTCCCAAGGTCACACACTAATAAGTGTCTGATCTGAGTTAGGGTCTTCCTGGCTTTAGGCCAAGCACTCTCTCCATTATACAACCCAAAGAGAGATACTGCTGAATAGGTGAGAAATCCTAGAATATAATATTTCATAACTGGACATTGTAGATGAGAATAATATCACTTCACAACTAGAAAATTATTGCTTTCATTATTTTTCATTTTTTATTTATTTATTGTTTTATTTATTTATTTGATGATATAGATAATATTTATTTATTTATTTATTTATTTATTTATTTGTTTGTTTATTATTATTTATTATTAAGTTACCAACCTTATTTTCCTAAAAGCTTAGATCCAACTATGTCACTCAATAAACACCCATAGCTTCCTACAACCTCTAGGATCAAATATAAAATGTTCTATTTGGCATGCAAAGCCCTTAAGAATGAAGTCCCCAACCCACTTGCATCTTCTTATGTTTCATTCTGATGCATAATCTTTCAGTGACACCTGCCTCCTAGCTGTTCCATTGACAAGATTTTCTATCTCTACGCTCTGGGAATTTTTCATGACTGTCTCTCACATCCAGAATCCTCTCCACTCTCATCTCCATCTCCAGGCTTCCCTAACTTCCTCCAAATTCCAATTAAAATCTCATTTTTTATAGAATCCTTTCCCAACCCTCTTAATTTCAGCACTTTCCATTTTTAATAATATTTTGGCAATTGTGTGTATAGCTTGTTTGTACCTATATATTTGCTTGATATCTCTCCTATAAATTATTATCTCCTTTAGGACAGGGACTGTCTTTTCCATCTTTTTTTTGTCCCAAGTGCTTAAAAAGTGGAAGACCACATAATAGAAGCTTAATAAATGCTGATGGACTGACTGTAAGCATCTTTAGAATATAAAACATATAATGCCAAAGCTGGACGGGGCCTCATGGCATAGAATCCAAGATTTAAAAATTGGAAGCAACCTTGAGGTTATAAACTACCATTAAACAGGAGGAAACTATGACTTTTAGAAATTAAGGGAGGAAGCATAGTTAAAGTGGGAAACAGTATGTTTATGAGTTGAGAGATCTAGATGGTTTTCCAGCTTAGTAAGAGCTAGTTCCAAACTAGCTCTTAAGCAATCATTTCCTTTTTCTTTCAGTTGCTTCTGATCCTTGGTGATTTCATCATAACAAAGATATTAGAGCGCTTTACCATTTCCTTCTCCAGTTCATTTTACCCTGAAGAAAATGATGTCAACAGGGTTAAGTGACTTGCCAAGAGTCACAGAACTAATAAATGTCTGAGGCCTGATTTGAACTCAGGAAGATGAGTCTTCCTTACTTCAGGCTTGATGCTCAATCCACTGTATCACCAAGCTCTTTCTGGGCCCCAGTTTCTCATTTGTAAAACGGAGAATTTAAACAATATTCACATTGAATATAACTATGGAAAATCCCACAAAAACAGGGATCCCCTGGGACTGAATGTTGAACATGGAACCCTTTTGGGCACCATTTTCAGCCTATATGAAGAAGAGCTGCTGAGCCAAACTTCCTTTGTCTCTACTGTGATGCAAAAGGGTGCATATTTACCCTGCAAGGCCTTACTGCAGAATTTCTGACAGTTGAAAAGGGTTTAGAACCCTGAGGAGAGGCAGTTGATCCTGGAGACTGTATGAGAGTAGGAAGGTCAACTGAGCTCTGTCTTTGGACTGAAAAACCTGGCCTTGATTCTGCAGTTTTCTCTTAAGATTTGTTAGCTTAACTATTTCCTTTGGATCTCCCTGACCTTCCCTATCCCAATCATCATTTTACCTTCCTGAATTTCTGTGGGTTTTTGGAAGGAAGGTGGATCTCGGTGGTAGCTTTCAAACTTTGTAGATTTAGTCTCCCCATAGTCAAGTAGGGCTTACCCTCGATACAAATTATCTCTTGAATCATTGTAAGCAACTTTCATAACCCCTTTAGGCAACAAAAACCTCCTGGGACTGAGTTAGGCAGGTCCTTCTCAGTCTCACATTCCTGTGTCCCTCCCACACCTGAAGCTTTCCCTAGGTGGCTGTTAGAGATACCTTGTATCCCTCTGTCCTTTACATTCAACCCTGAAACTCAATAAACCCTGTTTGTCACTTAATCAAACATTTGGCTAATTCAGTAGTTGATTGATAAGAGAGGGAGAAGGGGAGAAAGGAATAATATTCTTTCTGGGTCCTGAGGGGAGTTGGAGGCATCCATTTTGGAGGAAGTGGTAATCTCAATACTTCCTCTGGACTCTTCCTTTGTAAACCTGAAAAACTGACTAGAAAGTCCTCTAGTCAGTTTCAAACCATTTCTGGCTGGCCCTAACCTTTATCTGTAGAAGTGCCCTTCCTACCTGGAGGGCTCAGTCTGTTTTCCTTCAGTGTCTCTATCTCAAACCTGAGTACCCAGTCTGTGTCTCCCTGCTGCAGCTGCGTGCCCAATACCTCATCCTCTCCCTTGCAACTCTTTATACCTCAGTGTTTATATTCCCTGATCTCAGTCATTCCTTATACCTCCTACCACCTCAATTTAATACCTCCATCATTGTATCCTCCTTTCCCACTTTCTGACTTAGAGATCTACAAAACCCATCCACTGTGCCTTATCCCCCATTACAACTACCTTATCTCCCTACCTGCCTTTAATCCCCTTATTACCTCCAGCCTTTGGTCCCATATTACTCTACCTGTTTTATTCCCCTACCACTTCAGTTTTTTACCTCTGCCTTAATTTCCCTATTACAACTAGCTCATTACAACTTTATCCCTTATTACACTACTCATTCCTAATGCAAGCCCTTAGAATAGGACTTCAGGGCAAATGTAGGAATATGTAGATCTGCTAATTCTTATTGGAATTACCCTGAATATCTATGACATCAGTTCAACTTTTTTCCAAATTATGTGAACATTCTATGTATGCCTCCACCATGAGACCCCTTGAATTCACTTATGCTCTTTTAGGTTGAATGAGTGTAAGACACTTTCCCTGAATCAGCAAAGTTTCCAGATGTCTTTAGATTTTCTTTTTCTTTTTTTTCTGTTACTTAACCTTTCTTTTTTATTAATTTTTATTTAATTTTATTATTTTTTTATTTTTTAGAAAAATTTTCCATGGTTAAATGATTCATGTTTTTACTTTCCCCTTCACACCCCCTTCAATACCCTCCATAGCCAACTCTCATTTCCACTGGTTTTAACATGTGTCATCAATCAAGACTTATTTACATATTGATAGTTGCATTGGTGTGGTCATTTTGAGTCTATATTCCAAATCATGTCCCCTTCAATCCATGTGTTCAAGCAGTTGTTTTTCTTCTGTCTTTTGTTATATTGAATCTCTGGGGGCTTGAAGTTCACTCGATGATTGACAAGTGAATCAGGTGGATGTTCCCAGAGAGGCATGTGGACTCAGGAGAGAGCAATTGAGAACCCTGGGAGAGGTTCTTGGGTCTTGACCTGTCCCTGAGGCTGGAGGGGAGTGGATCCTGGTCTTTGGGGAAATAGAGACTTGCAAAAACAACCCTGCAAGCTCCTCCTGTGTTTCCTGTATCATTATCAACCTGTATCAGACCATCATCTCTGTTTCTACTGCCCCTAGATATTAGGAAGTAAATCATCTTAGTCATCTAGGCTTCCCAGGGCCCAGGAGGGATCCGGGTAGTGGGCAGGAGAAAAAGAAGAGGGCGGATAAAGGGTGAATATCTCAAATGATTAGGCTTGACATCTACTGAAGAAGAAGCTGAAACTATACAGTAGTTTGCCTGCTCTGGTGTAGCCCTGGCCAGGCTGTACCAGAGAGAAGCTATCATCTTGATTCCTTTATTTTTCCTGCAGTTAGAGATTCATTATTATCAATTTAAAGTAGGGTCTCCCAATACCTCTATCCCATAACATTATCCTTCTGTGCCAAATATATTCAAAGTTTTAAAGTACCTTCTTGAATTGGTTTCCAAAGCTTATATTTGGGAAGAGAGTCACACAGTCAGATTACCAACGTTACCTCAGCTGAAGAGCCCAATAATTAATATCAATTAACCCCAGGTGGGTCCTGAAGGGATAATACACATTGACCTAAATGATCCTGCCTGGGCAACTGTTATAAAGGAGAAGTGTCATCCTATCCTCTCTCTGTACTCCATCTACATTTACATCTAATAGATAGAAGTACCTCCTTTTAATATAACAGTTTTTGGCGTAGCCAGGCTTTGTACCTATTGAAACAGCAAGGAATATGGGGATTGTGAGAATTGTTTTTGTTAAGCACATTAGCCATGTTCCTGTATTCCTTCACTCAGGGAGTGATGAGGCTTTGGTTTTGTATTATACCAGAATACCTGCTGAAGCTGGTTCAGATATATTACACATACAAATACTTAACTATATCCCTGGCAGAGTTTTTGTCCTACCTGCCAGCAGTGGTTGTGGCTTTGGTGACTCTGATACAGGCAATTATGGCTATGAGAAAAGTTTACACTTTAGTTTTTGGCAAAGGAAGATCGGATAAAGATGATGTTATATCCCTTATGAAAGATCAATTAAAAATGATGATAGAGATCAACAACAAAATTAGACTAGGACAGGAATTGGACAAACATACCATTCTGCAACTGGAACTCATTGAAGGCACGTATTTCCCTAAGGATAAAATGACTCCCAAGAAAGTGATGATTAATATGGGTACACAGACTGAAACTGCAAATGAAAAAGAGACTGGGGTTGCTACTCAAACTGAGGAGGGGGCAATGGCATTGGCTACTGTGATGTTGTTACCTATTATAGATCAGACTCACTTTAGGGCTGATGGTGAGGCAGTGAATATGAAGACATATAAGGCATTCACAGCCCAGGATTTGGAGGTGCTTAGGAGAAGGTTCCCCAAATTCTTCCTTTCACCTTACAAGGCAGCCAAGGAATTGAAAAGGACATTCAGCCTTTTTAATCCATCATATCAGGACACTGAATTTGTGCTTGAGGAATTTTTCACACCTAGTGAAAAGGCTAGGTTCATTGAAGAAACGAGATCGAATGCCACTTTGATGGACTGGCCTAGGGACCATTCAAATACTGATTTGAGCTCTCCTGAAAACATGAGAAACCTGATAAAATGCAGATCTGATATTTTATGTTTAACATCAAACAAATTGATGTTAAAATACACGCTAAGCATCCAAAAGGCTGGAGTAGATTTGAAAAGATGAGGCAGTCTGAGGAAGAACATCCAAACTTGTTTTTGGACAGACTGATGGAAAATTCACAGAATTTGTTGGGTTTTAACAGGGATCAGGCTGATGAGACTTTACCTCACATCAAGAGGCAATTTATACAGGGAGCAAGTGTACCTATACAGGTGTATTTTAGGCAGAGCTGTCCACAGTGGGAAGAGTTGTCCTTGGAAGAGATCAGAAAGCATGCCACTTATATTCATGAGTCTAGGCAGAAAGAAAATCAAATAAAACATGAGCTAGACTCTGAGAAAGATAGGACAATACAGGAATCAAAGCGTCAGCTCAAAGAAACACGAAGGGACAGAGACAGAGAAGAATTTCACAATTTTGCTTTACAAATTGCTAAAGATATAGACTTTAAACCCAAAACCAACTACTATAGTCAAAAGAAATCAAATAAATTAATTCCTAGATGTTATCTTTGCCATGGGGCAGGCCATTTTTTGAAGGATTGTAGATTCAAGAAACAAATTGATTTCGGTAAAGATAGGTCTGATTCCTACAAGAAATCCTATGCTAGTAATAGTTGGGCAAGCAAAGCACAAAAATCACAGGCTTGTTGCCAACATGATTGCAAGAAATCAGAAAAACCATCTTTAGAGGAAATGGAGAAATTTTTGAAGCTTGGAACAAGGCCAAGGAGTATATCGCAATGAAGGTTAATTTATGAGACACATCATCAATGAGGAAAGGCAGATATAGAGAGCAAAAAGTTCAAAGTCATGAATGAGGTTAATGTTTTATTGATGGAAAGTATTGAGGGAAATCAATATACTATTTTTGAACATAGGAAGAAGTCAATGGCTGATTTACAATTGCAAAATGATATAGAGAAGTTGCATAAAGAAATTTATGGAAGGGAAAATTCTCTTGTGGGAAGCACAAATCCACAGACTTCAGTAGAAGGAGTGGGAGATTTTGACAGAAACCTAGGGTCAAATGGGTTAAAATTTGAGCTAGGAAGTCAAAAATACATTGTAGCAAATAACCAATCTATAGTTATGTTGGACAATGAAAGTAGCCAAGAGAATCAGTTTGGAGAAAGTTCTAAACCCTTAGACCTGTACTTAGCCAAAGAGAAATATGTTTCACTTAGTGTAACTCCTGGAAGCAAAATGGAGGACGAGAGAGTAACAAAGTTGCAGACTCAGTTCTCAAACTCAGAGAGGACTTTAATACCAGTGAAAGAGATATTTTTCTATCTAAACCCAGAGGCTGAGAGTTTTAAGCCAAAATACAATGTAGCCAGTGAGTTGTCAGAGCAGCCACCAACTAGCAGAGAAAAAAATACCAGCAGGTTTAAACTGAGGCTTGTACAGAAAGGGTCACCCGAGACTATTTATAAATCAGAAATTAACACACAAACAGGGTTGAGAGCTCAAGTCTTGGTGAGGGGGGAGGATATTATACCTAATCCTATCCTGAAAGCCATGATTAGAGACTTACATTGCCCTGGAATGGTCAAAGAAACTGTCACATTTCAAACTCTGATTCAAGAAAAGCCATTTTTCTCTGTAGACAGGCAGCAAGGGGGAGGGGCAGACTTAGACTCTTACAATATAGAGGATGTGCTAATGGGAGAAGACATTTTCCAGGAAGTGAATTCTTGTTGTGATTATCATGGACCTGCTAATAGAGAGGCATTAAATTCTAAAGCCAGCACTATCTAGCTACTAGAGAAAGATACACAGCTGTTACCTCTGCATAACAACAATGACCAGAAAGATCCTTTAATCACCATCCAGACTAATGGAGAATACAAAAGTGGATTCATTGACACAGGGGCAGATATCAGTTGTTTGAGGAATCTCCCTAATGATTGTAAAATGATTGGTTCAGTCATTGTGAAGGAGCATCTGGTGTTCCACAGACTGCACCAAAGTTTCAACCAAAAATGGTGAAATTGGGACCAATAGAATTTGACCATCAATTCGTATTGTTACCATCATGCCCAAACAATCTCATAGGTAGAGATATCCTGTGCAAACTTGCAGCTACAATTTATTGTGAGCAAAGTGGAGAACTGTATTTGCATCTGCCTAAAAGGTCGTTGAAACATCATCCTGACTTGTGCTTAGATAGGATAGCAGAAGACCACACAGTTTTAGTTCTGGATCAAGACAGCTTATACAAGATTCCAGATACCCTACCCATAGGAGTCTGGGCTGGGAGTTCATCAGACGTGGGTAGAATCCTATCTGCTAAGCCAGTGAAGATAAAAGTGAAAGAAGAAATGCAACCACCTAGAATTCCTCAATTTAAACTGAGCAAAGAGCTGTAGCTGGAATAAAACCTATAATCCAAGGCTTGTTAGATCAAGGCATTCTGGTGCATGGTTTTTCTGAATTTAACACTCCTATTTTACCAATCAAGAAGGCAAAGTTAGATGCTATTGGTAACATTCAGTGGAGAATGGTACAAGATCTTAGAGTAATAAATACATATGTGGAAGAGATCCATACAGTTATCCAAGTCCATCACAGATAATTGCAGGGATTACTCCAGACTCAAGATGGTACACCATGATCGATCTGTCCAATGCATATTTCAGCATTCCAATCTACAAAGACAGTCAAAGATTGTTTGCATTCACCTGGGAGAACAAGACATTATTTTGGAGTCATCTTCCCCAGGGATTCAAAAATTCGGCTTCAATCTTCTGCCAAATACTGCAAAAAGATCTAGAATCCATATCTTTCACTGCAAGCAAATTGGTGCATTATGTAGATGACATCCTGCTAATGTCACCAGCAGGAGAGATCTGTCACAGAGACAGCATCCATCTAGTGGAAGAACTGTATAAGAGAGGACATAGAATATCTAGAAACAAAGTTCAATGGGTCAAAGACAGAATTGAGTTTTTAGGATTCACACTGCAGGGTGGAACTAGAATTATATCAAAGAAGAGAATTGAGGATATACAGAAACTCAGCTTACCTAAGACAAAGAAACAGCTAAGAGCAATAATTGGCATGACTAGTTTCTGCAGACAGTGGATAACCTGGGTTTTCTCTAATTTCAAAGCCTTTAACAGAGTTAACCAGGAAAAACATCAAGGAGCCACTGAAGCTAACCAAAGAACACATACATGCCTTTGAGAAGTTAAAGTCAGCAATTCTTTCTTCTCCTGCACTAGGCATTCCAGATTACAACAAAGTTTTTCCTCTATTCATCCATGAGGATAAGGGAATAGCTTGTGCAGTGCTCACCCAATATTTAGGAAGCAATTTATGACCCATGGCGTATTATAGTTCTACGCTAGATCCTGTTATTCAGGGAATGGTTTCCTGTTTGAAGATTATTGCTGTTGCAGCTTTGATGGTTAGGAAGAGTTCTAAGCTGGTTCTGGGAGAGGAACTCAGATTGTATTCCCAGCATCAAATAGAAACAACACTGAGGAATGCAAATCTGCAGGCTTTCACTTCTCAGCGAATCTCTCAGTACCAAGCTACTTTGTTAACAAATGAAAACTTGACTTTCCATTAGTGTAAATCCATCAGTCCAATGACTCTTATTCCAGAACTTCCATTAGAAGGGGATAGTCTTCATATTTGTAATGATACATTAGAACTAGTACAAAAGGCTAGAGAAGATCTTTCTGATGTTCCTATGGAAGATGCCTACCTTACACTTTTTTGTGATGGCTCGAGTTATCATCATGATAGAGAAAGAGAACTGGGGCAGCTGTAACTACCCAGAATGAATGGAACAGACTAACCAATCTTTGAAATCTATGATTGGAAAGCTATGTACAGAGAGTCATCTTAAATGGCCAGATGTTTTACCTATGGCACTTTTCTACTTGAGAAGCCAACCAAATAGTCAAACTCATTTGTCACCATTTGAACTATTATATGGTCAGCAGCCATGGAAAGGAAAAGCTCCATGAGACACTAATTACCTATCACATTTAGGGACTGAGTACAAAATCTATGAGTATGTCACATTATTAAAAGAGAGATTGGATGGACTACAGAAGTTATCTCTAATACAACAAAGAGTTCCTCTTGACTTTAGTCTTCATGATTATTAACCTGGAGATAAAGTATACATCAGAAACTTCACAAGAAAATCAGTATTACAACCAAAATGGATTGGTCCTCATGAAATAATCCTGGTAACACCATCTTCAGTAAAGGTTAAGGGAAAAGATGCATGGTATCATTACACCCCCCCTAAAGAAAGACCTCAGAAAGCAAAGTCCTCATCAAGAAATCAGTCTGAAATACAAGAAACAGAGTCTCAACTAAACATGCAGTCTCAATCACAAGACACAGAATCTGACATAGAGCTAGAACCTCAAAGTAAAAGATCATACTTCAAAGCAAAGTCTCAAACAAGAAAACACCAAGAAACAGATCAATATCAAGAACATGATACTCAAATCATTGATTTAGATCACACAAATACCTCATTCATGCATGAAGATCAACAGATAAGTTTATCAGAAATCAGCAGTAGTGAAGAAGAAACAGAATATTAGTTTAAACAATAGATATTTACGCCAAAGGCAAGTGCAAATATAAAGTCTCATAAAAGAATTTTGTGATAACACAAAATTGTGACATAACATCATACAGTCAGGCATTGGTTCCTGATTGAGGGATTCTTCAATCAAGTCGACGACAGACAAGATGGGTTTCCAGCAAAGGAGAAGAGTGATGAAATCCCAAAGAGTTCCAGAGTTCCAGAGACATCAGGACATCAGGACCAGCACAAGAACAAGAGGAGACATTGCACTGACAGGCTGTACAAGGACCTGAACTGTGACAACAACTGTGACTTGGACATCATCACCAGAAGACTCACAAGGAGAGAAGATCAGCGGATGAAGATTAGGTTTGAATAGGTGCAAGGTTTTCACATTCAGACACTAATCACAAGAGAAATGCACATATAGAATGCATGCAATAGAACACAAGCTGATTGGCAGAGGAATTCTGAAGAAGAAGGTGAGTATAAATCCAAACAGTAAATGTTAGGTCATGAGTCCAACACATAGTTGCCATAAAGTCACATCACATGTACATATTGTAAATAAATGTATATAGTTGAAGAAGAAATTACAATGACCCAAATGAGCAAGAGAGTTAAGATTCCTTGCAAGGTCTAAAGTAGTCATTTTACATTAAAACCTTGTACATATGTAATATTGTTACTAGCATGTATTGCATAAGTCTACTAACCCGTAGGGAAAGAGTAGATGTAGGGATGTTCAAATTTTAGCTTGATAGGGTCAGTGTGAAATAGTTATAAATGTTCAAATAGAATTGTTTGAAAGAATGTTAGGTAGCTTTGTATAGAGTAGGTTAGTTAGAAATGGAAAGTAATTGACTAACACATTAACTATAGTATAAGATTTACTAACAGACTAATGTTTCTAACCATAGATTAGGGAATAGAAATGTTAGAGTTTAATATGAGTTAGGAATGTTGTTTGAAGTTAGTATTAGAAATATAGACAGAGTTGTTGCAAATTTCTTTATCTGAGAGTAGGAAACAACATAGATAATTGTGCTTAAATGTTATGATAATGTTCATATGTTATGTTTATGTTTAACTGATGTGTTCATGAAACTGTTGTATTCAAATCCCACACTTTCCCACAGAGAAATCTATCCTAAACCCTTGTCATTAGCTTTAGGCTAGTTAGTTAGTTAAGGCATTAGATAAGGTAGGATTTATTATATTTGGGAAGGCATAGTTAATGGGATAGGAACACATAGTTAAGATTAGTATAGATTAGAGATCATCCACGGACAAGAACAGCTGGAAATTTACAGGTTGAAATTTCCGAAAACAAAATGGCATTCATGTTATATTGAATCTCTGGGAGCTTGAAGTTCACTTGATGACTGACAGGTGAATCAGGTGGATGTCAGAATGTTCCCAGAGAGGCATGTGGACTCAGGAGAGAGCAATTGAGAACCCTGGGAGAGGTTCTTGAGTCTTGACCTGTCCCTGAGGCTGGAGGGGAGTGGATCCTGGTCTTTGGGGAAATAGAGACTTGCAAAAACAACCCTGCAAGCTCCTCCTGTGTTTCCTGTATCATTATCAACCTGTATCAGACCACCATCTCTGTTTCTACTGCCCCTAGATATTGGGAAGTAAATCATCTTTCCTGTAATTCTTCCTCTGAATGTGAAGAGCATTCTTTTCCATAAATCGCTCAGAACTGTCTTGGGTCATTGTATTGCTGCTAGTAGAGAAGTCTATTACATTCAATTTTACCACATTGTATCTGTCTCCTGTACAATGTTCTTCTGGCTCTGCTCCTTTCACTATGCATCAATTCCTACAGGTCATTCCAGTTCACATGGAATTCCTCCAGTTTATTATTTCTTTGCGCACAATAGTATTGTCACAAACAGATATCTCAATTTGTTCAGCCATTCTCTAATTGAAGAACATTCTCTCATTTTCCAATTTTTTGCCACCACAAAAAGTGAGGATATAAATATTTTTGTAAAAGACTTTCAACTATGATCTCTTTGGTGTACAAACCCAGCAATGGTATATTTGGATCTAAGGGCAGTCAGTCTTTTAGAGCTCTTTGGGCATAGTTCTAAATTGACTTCCAGAATGGTTGGATCAGTTCACAACTCCACCAGCAATGCATTAATGTCCTAACTTTGCCACATCTCCTCCAACATTCATTACTCTCCCCTGCTATCATTTTAGCCAATCTGCTAGGTGTGAGGTGGTACTTCAGAGTTGTTTTGATTTGCATTTCTTTAATTATTAGAGATTTCGAACACTTTTTCATGTCATTATTGATAATTTTGATTTCTTTATCTGAAAATTGTCTATTCATGTCTTTTGCCCATTTGTAAATTGGGGAATGGCTTGATTTTTTATATAATTGATTTAACTCCTTGTATATTTGAATAATTAGACCTCTTCAGAGTTTTTTGTTATAAAGATTTTTTCCCAGTTTGTTGTTTACCTTCTGATTTTGGTTGCATTGTTTTTGTTTGTACAAAACCTTTTTAACTTAATACAATCAAAATTATTTATTTTACATTTTGTAATTTTCTCTAACTCTTGTTTGGTTTTAAATTTTTCCCTTTCCCATAGATCTAACAAGTATACTGTTCTGTGTTCACTTAATTTACTTATAGTTTCCTTCTTTATATTCAAGTCATTCACCCATTCTGAATTTATCTTGATGTAGGGTTTGAGATGTTGATCTAATCTCTCCCATATTGTTTTCCAATTTTCCAAAAAGTTTTTCTTAAATAGTGGATTTTTGTCCCCAAAGTTGGGCTCTTTGTGTTTATTAGATTTTCTTATTTGTTGACAATTAATGTCTGCTTTTACTAAAAAAAAAAATACCAAGTATGTTACCAGTAACTCCAGATGCACTGGTAGTCGAGATTTAAACAGAGGAAGGAATCTTTATGGATCATTAGTAATGATTTCAACCAAAAACAACTTTAAAAACATTCATTTCGCTGTGGAGTGGGGGCAGGTATCATCCTGAATAGATCTCTGAAGTTGTGCTTGGTTTCTTGGATCCAGCCCAGGTTTACTAACTCCCTTTCCCAGGTTGTTATTTCATTCTTCCCAATTCCCTTTTCATTTTCTTCAGGGATAGGGGATGAGCAGGAAGGATTGTTTCTTTTAATATATATTTTACTCCACTGGAACATCTAGGTAGGAAAATGGATAATACAGGGGCTTAAAGACATGAAGACATTTTCCTGAGTTTAAAATCTGGTTTTGGACAATTTCTGGCCATTTGACATTGGGCAAGCCATTTCACTCTGTTTTCCTCAGTTTCATTATCTGGATAATGAACGGGAGAAGGAAATATCAAACCATAAAACCCCAAATGGGTTTTTGAAGGTTTTGACATGATTGAACAACAATATCAAAATTACACAGGATTATAATTATTAGCTCACTATAAATCTCAGGAGCAATATGGTGACCCTCTAAATCAATTTGGATTTCTTCTCTTTGGCTTTCAGGAGATCATTTTAAATCAAAACTTCTGGGTTTAGTCATAATTTCTCCAAGTCCCAGTTGGAAACAATTCCAAATACTTAGGTGAACTCTCAATGAAATTCATTTTCATTTCTTAATGTTAACCTCTGGATCTATGAGGTTGAAATAAAATTCACTTTACTAGACACATTTGGGAAAGGAATATTAAATTGTGTTAGAGTGTCTATGAGTAGACAGGTATAGGGAGGGCAAGTTTTAAGCAGAAACTGACTTTTCCTTGTGACTTGCCACAGGTGGAACTCCTCTTTTAAGATGCCCATGGGGTCAAGGCTTTTGCTCGGATCTCCTCTCCCTGCCGTGGCTTGGTCCTTCTCTTACTCCATGCTTCCTCTAGCATGCAGCCCCTCAGAATCTCTTCTTTCCCATTCTGGGAAATCTTCTCCAGTAGACATGAGAGGAGTGACTCAGCCTATCATAAACTGACCCAAGCTTGTACCCTATGTTCTGATTGTTTGATTAAGTCTAAAGAAGTCTTATTTATGCCAGATAGAGATAGCAGATCAATAGAAGCATTTTGGCAATTAATATTAAATTATGTTAGAATTTTCCAAAGGGATTGTCTTGGCCTCATCTTTACAAATAAATCAGAGGGCTAGAGCCAGGTGGACTCTGATGTCATTCGGCCTTAATTTCCTTTTCTAGGTAATAAGGGGAACAGTGTTCTGCCTTAATGGATACAGGCCTCCTATATATTTCTGGTTCTGGGACTGGTCACAGATTTGTGCCCTTCTCCTGTTCTTTCTTATCTTCTAAACACATTAATTTCCTCTGAACCCCAAAGACTCCAGTCTCTGGGGCAGTTGAGAATCCAGCTATTCTAAAACACTACCTAGGGGCTCAATCAACTTGGAATTAGTTGAGCTCAAGTTCACTTCAAGTGAGATGACAGCTTCTCTTTATTAAACTACTTCCTGATTGGCATATGTTACACTTAGATTATTATGTACCTGAGTTGATCAGGAAGTTTTTCTTCAGGTCTCAAATTGATGAGTTTCTAGTTGAGAGGACTTTTTTTTTAACCACTTACTTTCCATCTTAGAACCAATACTACATATTAGTTTCAAAGCAAATGAGAGATAAGGGCTGGGCAATGGGAGTTTGATGACTCGCCCAGGGCAACATAGCTAAGAAGTATCTGAATCTAGATCTGAATCCAGGACTTCTCATTTCTGGGTTTGGTTCTCAATCCACTGAACCACCTAGATGAAACTGAAGCAGACCTTTGGAAGTTACTTTGCTTCTTCCTTGCTACGAAGGTTATAAACATACCCATTTCTCTACTAATGATGGATGATGACATGGTGAGATTTGGATGGGCTGTGGTCAAAGATACCCTTTTATGCTGGCTCTGTTAAAAATGGGCATCAGTCACAGAGTTGTCCCATTGTTTTGGATAGATTTTCAGAGAGCTGAGCATTGGCTAGAGGGGACTGTGTAAGATGCAGATAACTTCTCCCTTCCTTTTTTTCTTTTATCCCTTTTCCCCTGCCTTCTCTCACTTCCTCCTCACTACTGGCTGTTTTGGGACAGAGGCATATTGCAATTGAAATTAAATCAACACAATCTAAGAGAAGATCTTTAGTTTTCAGCCAAGTAGTAAAATGAGCAGAAACAGATAATAATTTTGAAGAAAAATTATTTTGAAAAAGGTAAGAACCCTAATTAGAACAAAATGACCAACCTTCATGATTTTAGGGGCTTGATGATGAATTATACTGCCCACCTCCTGACAGCGATGGACCTGGTGTAAAATGAAACCAATATTTTTGGACAGAGTCAGTGTAGTAATTTGTTTTGCTTGATTTGTTACAAACATTTTGTAACACATTTAGTTTTTCTTTTTAATGGGGAAATGGAGGTGGGAGAGTGAGAAATATGTGTTTGTGAAATTAAAATAAGGAAAAATAAGAGAGGCAATAGTTCATCTCAGCAGGAGAGAGGACAGCCATCTTGCTGCTTTCTAGTCTATTTTTAGTTTTCTTCAGATCTCTTAGAAAAAGATGGTGATTGTAGGACTGACATTGTACATAGTATCATAATATTATATACTGTTCAATTGTGGAAGAAAGTTATTCTCAGCAGTACATTCATCCAGGACAACTCTGAAGGAATTACAACAAAGAATACTATCTACCTCCAGAAAAAGAATTCATGGAGTTAGAATGCAGATCAAAACATACTATTTTTCACTTTATTTTTATTTTTGTATTAGGATTTTGGTTTTCTATGAGTATTCTTTTACTACAATGAGCAATATGGAAACATGTTTTGCATGACAATACATGTATAACCCAGATTAAATTGCTTACCATCTCTAGGAAGGGGAAGGGAAGTTTGAAAGGGAGGGAGACAATTTAGATCTTATAAACCCCAGAAAGGGATGTGAAACATTGTAATTTTATGTAATAGGGAAAATAAAATATCTTTAACAACTAAAAAGAGAAAAATATATTGTCAAGTAAATTTTTTTCTCTCTGATTATTTACCACACAAAACGAGCTTAACCCATGAAATAACTGTTAAGACTGAAAACATTCATTTCTCAATATTACTGGCTACTGATCTACTCAGCAAAGGAAGGCAGCCAGAGACTCAAAGTGCAATTTCAGTCTTACCAAAGATGAACAGGTCTCTACAGCTATGCCTCTGACAGGGGGTGGGAGATTGACAACCTCTTTAAGGTAAAAGAGGGGCTGTTTCAATCAGAATGAGTCCATCCTCTTGATTTTTTGTCTATAATTATCTTTGGGGCAGCCCTAGACCTTATATACCAATCAAGAATTCTGTGTCATCTTAGGAAAGTGTGTATCTCTTAGCAAAGATGCAAAGTGCAATATTCAGTGTAGCAGAAGGTTCCTCAGGCCAGTAAATCAGAGGTTGCCCAATCATCTCTCATATACTCACAAAGAAATTTACCCGATTCTAATTCATTGATATCCAGACAAAAAGGTACAATTGGGATCAAAGGTTGATATATTTAGCTAGAAGGGAACCTAGAGGCCATCAATAAGAACTGTTACATTTTACTGATGAGGAAATTGAGGGTTTAAGGAGGAGAATACAGTGTTGAAAACTTATAGTACTGTTACAAATTTCAATTTATTTACAAAACTTAAAAAATGTCACACAAACTTATATTTTATCCTAAACACAAAATAGAGCCATTGGAGTATCTTACTGAGTAAGAGGGTGAAATGTAAGACCTCACCTTAGGAAAATCACTTTAGCGACTCCATGAAGATTAAATTGGAGTGAGGAGAGACTATAATAGGGAAAACAAATAAGGTTATCTCAGTAGTCTGGATGAGAAGTAATAAGGCCTAAATATAATCAATGGCTTTCTGACTAGGCCTAAGACGAATATATTATGGAGACAGAAATGAAAAGATTTGACAACAGATTAGATATTTGGGGGAAAGATATTATTTTTTTAGTTCCAATTTACCTTTATATTTATTAAGGATTATCTTTTCTTCAATCATTCCAGTGGAAGGGAAGATACCTCTCCTAATTTTTTTTCTGTGGTTAACCTTGACTGAAATAAAACCACTCTAAATAAAATTCTTCTATTACTGTGTAGCTGCTTTTAAGCAAGCAGTGTGGTCTCTTAGAGAGAGAGAGAGTTCATTTGGAATCAAAATTTTTGTTCAAATTCTACTTTTGTCATCTATTACCTGTGTGGCATTAGAAGTCCTTTAACATTTCTGTATCTCTGTTATCTTCATATGACAAAGAAAGGCACTGGGCTACATATACCTTTAGCCCCAAATCTATGAACCTATGAACTTGGACTTCCCCTTTATCAGATATTGGAGTTCAGTTTTGAGATGACCTCAATTTCTCTTCTCCCCTTTTAAATTTTGTATTTCTTAAGTTCTTCTTAAATATTTAATCATTTAATTACTATGTTCTTTTGAAGAATTGTTGGAAACTAACTTGTATTTTTAAGAAGGATAAGTTGTTTTAAATATTGTCTTTTTTGGCTTGGAGCCTTGGTTGCTCTTGTAAGGCCTCCTTTAAATGGATAGTCTTTCAATTACTTTTCAGGAGATGGCTGCTTTTATTTAAAACTTTTTTAGTTATTATTTATTTACTTTTAATATTCATTTGTTTTTAATTTTTGAGTTCCCAAATTCCCTCCTCATATCTCTCCCACTTTTTGAGAAGGTAAGCAGTATGATATCAATTATTAAAATGAAATGATGCAAAACATTTCATGTTAATCACATTACAAAAAAAGGAAGAAAAATAAAGGAACGGAGAAAATTATGCTTCAACTTCTACTTGGAGTCCATCAGTTCTAACTCTGGAATTGAAGAGCATTTTTTCAACTTGAGTCCTTTATAATTGTCTTGGATCACTGCATAGATCAGAGTGGTCCAGTCTTTCACAGTTGATCAGCATTATAACATTACTCTTGTTGTGTACAATGGTCTTCTAGTTCTCATTTCACTTTTCATTGGTTCATAAAGGTCTTGCCAAGTTTCTCTGAAACTATTCTACTCAAAATATCCACAGCACAATAGTGAATTCCATCACAATCAAATGCCGCAACTCCTTCAGCCATTCCCCACTTAATGAACATCCCTTCCAATTCCAGTTCCTTATTACCAAAAAACAAGAGTTTCTAAAAATATTTACATGTACATATATATATCCTTTACTTTTTTCTTTGATTTCTTTACAATGCATACCTAGTAGGGGTAACTCTTGGTCAAAGGGATTGCACAGTTTTATAGCCTTAGATCTAGTTTCAAATTGTTCTCCAGAATGGTTGGATAAGCTCATTGCTTCATCAGCAAATCATTGGAAATCTATTTTGCCCTTTCTCCTCCAGAATTTGTCATTTCTCATGAGTGTGAGGTGATTTCTAAAACCTTAGAATTGTTTTAACTTGTCTTTTTCTAATCAATAGTGATTTAGAGCATTTCTTCAAATAACTATAGATACCTTCAATTTCTTTTTCTGAAAACTGTATATTTAAATCCTTTCACCATTTATGAAATAGAGAATGACTCTTATTTTTATAAATTTGACTCAGTTCTATATATGTTTGAGAAATGAGGCCTTCATAACAAAAGCTTATAAAAATTATTTGATGTAACTTTAGTTTCCTTGATTATCTCTTTCAATTAGTTTATTTTGCTTTTACTTTCAGTTCATGATTGCTATTCTTGTTTTTTAAAAACTTCAGCTGAAACAAATTAGATTCTATTCCTTTCTTTTGCTTAACTCTGTTTATATCTTTCTGTTTCAAGTGTGTCTCTCGTGAATAACATATTGTCTGTTTTTGGTTCCCAATCCATTCTAATATCCAATTCCAATTTATGAGTAAATTTATTCCATTCACATTTAGTTATGATTACTAACTGTGCATTTCTCTCCATCCTGTTTTCTTCTGTTTCTCTTTTACTCTTTTTATCCTTTTGCTCCTTAAAAGTCTATTTTGTTTCTTGCCACTTCCTTCTTTAATTTCCCTTCTCTTTTATCACTCTATCCCTTTCTTTTAACCCCTTCTCTCATCTAAATCTTTGTTGATTGATTTACATTTCTATATATACTAGTGTATATATTTATATTCTTCCTTCCTTGAGCCAATTTAGAGTAAGGTTCAAACATTGCCGGTCACCCTATCCACTATAAAATTCTACCTTGCAGCTCCTTTTATGTGAGAAAATTTCCCCATTCTACCTCTCCTTTCCTCCTGCTTCTAGTGCATCACTCCTTATTACATCTTCATTGTTTTTTTTAGAGACCATTCCAACATAAAGTTCTCACTTCCATGCCCTCTGTCTCTGAAGATTCCTTCTAACTGCCCTCCTAGTAATGTTAAAATTCTAAAAAGTTACATGTATTATTTTTCTATAAAATAAACAGTTTGATGTTACTAAGATCCTTGTGATTCCTCATTTTTGTATATGTATGTGAAATTTTCTACTCATGTCTGCTCTTTTAATCTGGAATACTTGAAAAATCTAAATTTTGTGAAGTATCCATTTTTCCACTTCAAGGATTATACTCAGTTTTGCTGCATAGGCTATTCATTTTTTTTATTTTAATTATTTTAATTTTTTTTTTTGCTGTCTGGGTTATTCTTTTTTTTTTAACATTTATTAATAATCATTTTTAACATGGTTACATGTTTCATGCTCCTATTTTCCCCTTCACCCCCCGC
>NC_058131.1:356802564-356813595 GCF_016433145.1 Gracilinanus agilis | reverse complement strand
GTTTTCTTGGTCTGTCACTCTCTCCTTGAGATATTTCATGTTTCCTTCTATTGTATCAGTCTTTTGACTTTGTTTTATTTGTTCTTGTTGTCTTGAGAGATCATTGGTTTCTAAATGTTCGATTCTAGCCTTTAAGGATTGGTTTTCCTTTTCAATCTGGTCATTTTTGGTCTTCAGTTGTCTTGTCTCACTTTCCAATTGCGAAATTCTGCCTTTTAAACTGTTATTTTCTTGCCAGATTTCTTCCATCTTCCTTAGCATTTCATTTTTAAACTCTTCCATAACTTGTGACCAGCTTTCATTTTTTGGGGGAGGTTTGGATTTTTGTTTTCCCTCCTCTGTTGTCTGGATTTTCTCTGTGTAGAAGTTGTCCAGTGTTCCAGAGTTTCTCTTGATGGTCTTTTTCTTCTGGATTTCCTTATTGCTGGCCATTGTTAGCCCCGCCCCTTTTCCACTTTGTCTTTGCACTCCAGGTCTGCCTGGGCCTTGCAAGCTTGGGGGGGGGGGCCTCCGGTCTCCTTGTCCTCGGGGTCAGGCCTCCTGGTAGTTCCCGGTCTGCCCCTCTGCCTGAGGTTCCTTCAGCAGTCTTTGGGGCTGCTTCCACAGCCACGCTCAGGTCTGCACTGGGTCCTCTCTGGAGGTCCAAGCCTGGGCTGGAGATCGTTATTCAAGCCTAGGGCACTGCCTTTGCCTGCGCTGATGCTCTTAGGGCCCTGCTTTCACCCCAGCAGAAGGTAGTGAAAGTCTGTGGGCTGGAGATCTTTATTCGCCCCTGAGGGGATGCCTTCAGTGCTTGGGAAAGGCTGCGTTTTAGGGGCCTTTGTCCTGGCCGGAGGCGGTGCCTTCACCCACGTGGGCGCTCAGGGAGAGTCCCAGCCACCTGGGGTCCCTCATCTTGCAGCGCACAGGTACGGGCTCAGGAGCTGCCAGTGATTTTCTGGTTGCCCCAGTCCTGTTTACCGGCTTGTGTGGTGTGGGGGGTGGGGGAGGGGCTTCTTCCTCTCGTGTTTTAGTGTGAACTGTTTCACCCCTTTAAAGTGTGGAAATGCCCCGATTCTGCGTACCTTCGATGCTGCGCCCTGTTGTGGGGTTCCTTCGTTCCTCTGGACTCGTTTTTATTTCCCCTTGAGAGGTTCTGTGTGGTTCAGTCAGGAGAGATCGAGCAGCTGCTCCTTACTCTGCCGCCATCTTAACCGGAAGTCCCTTTCCCTGTCTGGGTTATTCTTGATGACAATTCTAGCACCTTTAACATCTGGAATATCACATTAGAAGTCTATTGTTCCTTTAATGTGGAAAACACTGATTCTTACAGGATCTTGATTTTAACTTCATAATATTTGAATTGTTTCTTTCTGATTGTTTGCAATATTTTCTTCTTAACCAGAATGCTTTGGAAATGTACTATTATGCCCTTGAGGACTAGTGGGATGTACTTTTGGATTGAGGTGATAGGGGATTCTTTGAATTTCCTTTTTACTCACCAGATTAAGATATCAGGGCTGTCTTAGTATGAATTCTATGACAGAAGAGCAGCAAGGATTAGGCAATTAAGGTTAAGTGACTTGCCCAGGGCCACACATCTGGGAAGTATCTGAGACCAGATTTTTAACACTGATCTTCCTGACTCTGGACCTTGCCTTCTATGCAAATCTGCTTCTTGAGGAGTTCTCTTAGATTTTTGACCATTAAGCTAATTCTGTTTTTCAAGACATTGTTTTCTTCATTATTTTAATATGCCTCTTTGAACAAGCTACTTTGCATCATTTTCTTGCATCATTCTCATTTCATTCTCCAATTTTTCCTCTACCATTCTTATTTCTTTCTTTAATTCTTCTAGGAATACTTTTTGGGTTTCGGTCTAACAGTATTTTTCTTTGAGACATTTTTGTGGCTGTTTTCACATTTTTGTCTTCTGAGTTACCTTTTGGTCTTGTGCCACCATATAAGCTTTTATGGTCCAATAATTTTTTTTGTTATTTCCTCATTTTTCAAACCTATTTTTAAAACTCTTTAAAAATTTTTAATAACAAATTTCCACATAAGTTTTCCAAAGTTCTATGACCTAAATTATCTCCCTCACTTCTTTTCTTCCCCCACCTCAGCTGGCAAGGAATTCAATCTGAGTTATACATGTATTTTCACTCAAAACATATTTCCATATTATTCATTTTTATAAGTGAATAATCTTATCAAACCAAAACCCCGGAAACATATACTCAAATAAACAAATAATACTGCATATTCTTTCTCCTGTATTCCTACTCCAATAGTTCTTTCTCTGTACTGATTATTCTTTGACATTGAATTTTATGTTTAATTTGGACTCTGATTACCCAAACATAGGAGAGCACTGTCCTAAGCTTCTAGTTTTTATTGCTGTTGTTTTGCTCCAAGGGTCAATAAGATTTTGTTGCTTCCTAACTAGTGTGATTCGAAGAGTGTTATGTCTCTCCTGGTCTGCATACTTGTCTTTATCCAGGAAGGGCCTATTCCCCTCCAGCCATAAATAGCACTCTTTTTGCCTTGGAAAGAGGACCAGGGTCCCTGCTCCCTTCCAACCAACCCCTAGAACTCCCCTCTACCCTGGAACTGTGACCCAGAACTGTGTATGGGTGATAGAGTTACAAGTCAGTGACAGTAAAATATCCCCAGTAATCTCTTTCTGACCTTTGATCTGATCCCTTTAATGTCTCTGATCTGAGTTCCAGAAGCTGCTGCTGCTGCTGCTTCCATGGGTGGAACATCCCAACATGTTTCCAACTCAGTGTCACAAACTTCTGTTGTCCTCTCAAGTTTTTTTAAGTGAGAAAAATGTTATAATTTGATTGTTTGTTGGCTCTACTGATCCAAAATTTTATTTGGGCTGTTATTTTAAAGTTGTTTCAAGGAGGATGTTGAGAGAGTGGAGTTGTGTTAGCTTCAAGGACAATATATTCAAGAGTATTGATTCTTTCATTTTCCCTTTTTGGGGTCCTATAGAAGCTTTTTAATTTGTATATCATAATTTATTTTTAATATATCAAGGCTGTTTTATTTGATGATTTAAAATTCTTTTGTTTTCTGTGATGTTTGAAATTCTGATTGCATCAAGGCCAATCACATATTACTACCTTTTCTAATTCTGGAAATAATTCAGTGATTTTCATTACTTGTAATTTTTACCAGTTGATCTATTAGAACTATAAAATTATTTTTTGTTATAAAAAGATCATTATTATTTGCTTTAATAGTTTCAGGTTTTTATGTCCTCAGTTCTGTTTTCTCCATTATTTTTACCTCATTTAAAAAAATTAATTCTAGTTGACTTTCTCCTGTCATGCATTTTTTGCATTCTTCAAATTCAATTGGTGCTTTTATTTTTCTTTCTTGTATTCATTATTATTAATTTCTTCAATAATGTTTTTATGTATTTGAGTACATCACTTGGGAATGTTTACATGGTTTCTTTTTCCATCCATTCTATTTCAGGTACCTGTTATGTAGAGGATGGCAGCATGGAATCCCTGCAAAATACAGGGTCAGCCTCACCCAGAATCCTAGGTGGTTTAAGTGCCCAGTTTTGAAATATGGTATTGAAAAGGAATTCTGTCTCAGAGGGATATGAAATGTTGCAGAGTAGGCCCCAACTCTCCATATATAGGGTCATAGGATCTAAAGGTAGAAAAGACCTCCAAGGCCATGTGGTCCAAATCCTTCCATTTTATAAATGAAGAAGCTGGGACTCATGGATATTAAGTGACATGTTTGCAGTCAAACAGGTAGAGCCAAAGATGATACAGAGATGAAAGATTAATGGGAAGAGCCATAGTACCATGCTAGGAGAAGGAAATACAATGATTAACTAGTGAAAGTATGATTATTGGGACACAGTGACAGTTACGACTGGAACATCCTAGGAACAAGTATTTCAAGTTGTCCTGGTGCTTTATATCATCCTGCCCAGGGACAACATTCTTTTCTGTAGAAAACATTTCCTTGTGTTTTCTCTAGGCAGTTTTTCATTCATGCTTTCACACGATCTACTCCAAATATACACCATTTTAGTTCAATGGAAACTTCATAGATGTACATTAGGTCTAAATGGCACTCCTCATAGCTCCTATTCCAAATGCTCTCTATCCTTATAATAGCTACCTCACCCCCTTTTCTCTCCATTTTGGGAGATCTTGCCTCACATTGGACTGAACAAATTGAGATAATTTCCCAATAACTTCCTTCTTTTCTTTCATAATATCATATTGCAAATAATTTCAACAACATTTTTCATTCTTTTCTTTTTTCTCCAGTCTTTGAGGATAGTGTGATTCTTCTTGCTAATGCCAACTTTTGGAGACTAAATATTCACGTTAGTCAATAAGCATATTAAAATTAATATTAATTTTACAATTAAAATGTATTTTATATTAATCTTATAAAATACATTTTTATATTATTTTAATTTTGTAAATATTAAAAAGCATTTAAATAAATAAAAATATTTTAAAACTGCTGTGTTATAGCTTCTGGGTCTGAAAGTCAGGAAGAAATGAGTTCAAATCCAGTTTCAGACACTTACCAAATGTGTGATCTTCTGGAATGTCCTTAACTTCTACTTGCCTTAAACCACTGGAGAAGGAAATGGCAAATAGTAGCTTTGCCAAGAACACCCCATGGATAGTATTGGTGTGGAATAGTTCATAGGGTCTTGAACATTTGGAAATGACTGAACAACTGAACAACAAATATTCTAGGCACTGCTCTAAGTACTGGGAATAGAAAGAAAATTAAAAAAAAAAACTGTTTTGCTCACCAGGAACTTCCACTCTAATGAAGGAGACAACTTGTAAAATGCTAGATTTAAGCAAGATATATACAGATTATATGGAAGATAATCTCAGAGGGAAAGACACTAGTTTCCAGGGGGAGAGGAAGGACAAAAAAAGAAAGACTGTCTGAAAAGTTGGGATTCCAGATGAGTTGTAAAGGAAGTCAGGAATATCAAAAGGCAGCTGTGTGGAGGCAGAACATTTTGGTCATAGGATGGTACAATATGAATCTGTATACTGAGTGTCATGTTTGAGGAAGAGCAAGTTTTGGCTATATTGTAGAGGTTGTAGAAGGGAGTAAAGTATAAGGCGACTGAAAAAGAAGGAGGGAGCCTGATTCAGTAAAGGTTTAAATAGGAAACAGAATTTTATATTTGAAATTAGATGTAATGGAAGCTCATCTTGCCCTATTTGTGTGCTTAATACCATCCTCTCCTTTATTTCCCCAGTCTGATGCTTAGAATATTCTTTTCTCTTTTCCTCATTTTCAATCAGTCATCCATTGCCTCTTCCCAGTTTTCTATGTATAGATTTATATCTTTCTTGTTCTTAAAAAACAAAATAAGAAAAATATCTTTCCCTTAATCTTACCATTCTATTTTTTTCTTCCAATTAAAAAATAAATTTCTGGGATATGGATTGGGTGGTAGATTGCCTGTAATCATTACCTCCATTTTCTTATAATCTGTTCACTTTCAGCCCTTTGCAATCTGGCTTCCGTCTCTACCACTTGACTGAAACTGCTCTCTTCAAGGTGGCCAATGATCTCTTCATTGATGACTTTCTTTGTTTCTTTGTTGTTTGTATGTTTCTTCATCCTTCTCTTCTTCTTCAACAATCCTCATACTCTTCTTCTTCTAATTTTTCATTTTTTAATAAAAATATTTACTTTCCATCTTTAAACTGATACTAAGTATGACTTCTGAGAAAGAAGACTGATCTTTATCAATACTAGGCAATTAGGATAAAGTGACTTGCCCAGGGTCACAAAGCTAAGGAGTGTCTGAAGTCTGATTTAAACCCTCTAGGTCTGGCTCTCTTTCCATTGAACCACCTAGCTGCACATTTATTGCTGATTCTAATATTTCTTAAATTCAGAAAATATTTATTAAGTTCCTATCTCATACCAGATATTGCACTAAACACAGGGAATACAGAAAAGAGGAAAAAGATACTCCCTGCCAAGAAGGAGCTTACAATCTAACAGAAAAGACAACATGCTCACAAATATATACATAATAAGCTATATTCATGAGTAATAGGAAATTATTAACAGGGAAGGCACCAGAATTAAGATGGGTTGGGGAAAGCTTCTTGTAGGAGATGGGATTTTAATTGGAATTTTAAGGAAGCTAGGTTGATTTTTAGTTGAAATGGAGAAGGGAAAATATTCCAGGTAGGGGAAATACTAAGAGAGAATGCTCAGATGCAAGATAGCTGGAGTGAAGAGGACTTAGAACATAATCCTGAGGGACACCTGCAACAACTAGATGGACTTGATATGGGGGTACCAGTTTCCCCTAAACACCCCCAATCCCCAGATTATGTGTCAGGTCAGAGTGTACATAAAAAACTCATTTTTCCTTGCATTCCTTCAGTGCTAGCAAAGGTAACTTTGAGCTAAGATGAAGATCCTCTCTGACCTCTCCCCTCATTCTTGATGAGCACAGATAGGCACCTCCCAGCTTGCTCCTGAAAAATATCTATTTTATCCCCCAATATATGATTATCTTCTAAACTGAACAGATCACCCCCTTTTGACTTTGAGACATAGGACATAACCACATGACCCATCTGGTCTTCCAGATACCCAGTAATATGCCATCATTGTCCTATCAATAGTCAGGTAGGCCCTGTTGTAGAAAGGGTATAAAAAGTCCAGAACACATCTCCTCTAGGAGGCAGCAATCCATCTGCTCTGCCTCCCTCAGCCATCCAATTTGACTTAGGCATTTGACTTACATTCAAATCAATGAATCTAATTTGTTTTTAAGTTAGCTATTGAAGTCTGTCTTTCTTGACAAGAGCACCCTGTCTAGATCCCGTATTTTACTTTAAAGCTCTCCCACAACAGCATGATATGGAGGAGGATCCAGTAAAGGAGATGGAGAAATAGTCTATACTCTATTCTACCATCTATAGGATGGAAATGAAGGAGATGCATCATATTATATTATGGGTTCACCACGACTATTTGTGCAGAACATCCTTCCAGTAAAATGCCCTGGGTTTTTTATTTGTTGTTGTTTTGGTTTGTTTTCCCCACCTGGTGTCAGAACATCTGCCGAAAGCAGGAAGAGAATATTAGCATTCAGGATGTAGCCATTAGTGTGGGAATGTCAGAGACCCATCCCTCCTAGCCTAACCCTAGTGTGTGTTCCATTTGGACTTAATTATTGTCTTTCCTCAAAAATGTGACAACAAGAACTACTGCTAAATTGGATCTGAATGGAACAGAATCAAGTAGAGAAAAGTAATATTATTTCTCTTGCTCTCATTATGATTCTGTTTAGCTAGCATTAATTTTTACCAACTCAGCAAACCATTTAAGTGCTTATTCTATATAGAGACATCATGTTTGGTTTCCTTTAGTACCCAGATCAAGTACTATCTATAACATAGATAGATGCCTCTTCCCCAGGCTCTCCACTTGCTGGTACTTTCCCCTCTAAAGCTATCCTCCTTTTATTGTATGTATCATATATGCCCCCATTTGTCGACATGTCTTCCGATCAGAATGTAAGTTCCTTATGCCCAGAGGACTTTAAAGACTGCCTGCCCTATGATCCAGCCACACCACTGCTGGGTTTATGCTCCAAAGAGATAATAAGGAAAAAGACTTGTATACAAATATTTATAGCTGTGCTCTTTGTGGCTGCAAAAATTGGAAAATGAGGGGATGCCCTTCCATTGGGGAATGGCTAAAAAAATTGTGGTATCTGTTGGTGATGGAATACTATTGTGCTCAAAGGAATAATGAACTGGAGGAATTCCATGTGAACTGGAACAATCTCCAGGAATTGATGCAGAGTGAAAGGAGCAGAACCAGGAGAAGATTATACAGAGAGACTGATACACTGTGATAAAATAGAATGTAATGGACTTCTGTACTAGCAGCAAAGCAATGATCCAAGACATGTTTGAGGAACCTATGAGAAAGAACAGTATCCACATCAAGAGAAAGAACTGTGGGAGTAGAAATATAGAATAAAAGTAACTTGCCAGTACTTTCCACTCTAAAGTTATCTTTAGTTCTATGGGGATATGATTGGGGATATAGACTTTAAACAATCACCCTAGTGCAAATATCAATAATATGGAAATAGGTCTTGATCAATGACACATGTAAAGAGCAGGGGAATGGCACATTGGCTATGGGAGGGTGATGGAAGGAGGGGAGGGAAATAATATGAATCATGTAACTATGGAAAATATTCTAAAGTAATTAATTAATTAGATTTTAAAAAGAAAAAGAAAAAAAGAATATAAGTTCCTTGAAGGCAGGAACTTTTTTTTTCTTTTCCTTGTACTCCTAGTACTTAGTACATTACCTAACACATAGTAAGTACTTAAGAAATGCTTTTATATTACTTAATATGTATATGTGATAGACTTTTGCATAGAGATGAGACTCATGAAAACTGATGTGTTATAAAGATTTTAGAGAAAGAAGAATAAAATGGGTCCAAGAAAGTTTTGGAGTACACCTATATTAGCTTGTGGTTCAAGGATGAGGATGATCTAGCATAGGATACTGAGAATAAAATAAAATAAATAATAGAGTCAAGAGAAAGCAGAATCAGGAAAACCCAGAAAATAAAATTTTCAAGAGAGGACAGTCAGCAATATTAAATGCTGCAAAGAGTTCAGGAGGACAAATGTGAAAGATAGTTTTCACATCCATCTCTAAAAACAGAGTGTCTTCAATGTCTTAATGCTGTTTGAAACTGTTAAAACTTCCAGTTGCATGAAGACTTTTGGGATATACACCACTAACCAAATTTGGCTGGCTTCCTGTTCCCTGAATGTTCCCTAATGTTCTTCCTTTTCTAAGACTTCATAAATGCTTTCTTGGCTTATGTGGCTAACATAAATGTTGAGAAGTAGTGGAAGCAACCCTATCCATAGGATTTCAAAATGGCCCATAGAGCATAGGGTTCTAATCATGTTAGTCTAGTCAGGAGCAACAGAGGGCTCACTCAGATTCCTGTGGTGGCACAGGACTTCTTCAGGGAAATTAGTTCCATGAGACAGGCTCTTATGAGTCACTCAAACTAAGCTCCTTGCATCTTCCTTATGGAGAGTTTTGAATGCAAAACTGAGGGACTTTGATTTAATCCTCTATATAGCTGGGGAGTCCCTAAAAGGTTTTTAAGGAGGGGAATGCATTATGTAACCATGTCAGGATAGATGAAACTCTTGGGGACACGTGCATGGACCTGAGTCATTATAGGCTGATAGGTTCTCTGTTTCCTGGCTGGCAGATTGTCACTTTTTCTTTGCTCTGAAGCAAAGCAAGACAGTCATGGAGCTCCCTGGAAGGCCTTGGGGGTTGCTTTTTCATCTTCCTCTACCTTGAGTCAGTCTTGGGACAGACATGGGACAGACAGGATCCCACTCCCAGTCTCCTGCTTTACATTTCTCACTTCCACTAGAATCCATGCCCTGAGGCTTTTTAATCCTTTCATCTTTGGAACCTTTGCCTTTCCCTTAGTGACTTCCCAAGGCAGCTTATTATTCCTCTGGGCCCACCAATGATTTGCTTCATTCTTTTTTTTTATTTTTTTGAATTGTCATTTAATATTAAGTTTTTAACTAATCTCTTCTTTTATTTATTTTTTAACATTTAATAATATTTATTTTTTAGAAAAGTTGAAATGGTTACATGATTCATGCTCCCACTTGCCCCTTTACCCCCCACCTCCCCTCTCCATAGCCGATGCGCATTTCCACTGGTTTTAACATGTGTCATTGATCAAGACCTATTTCCAAATTGTTGACAGTTGCATTGGTGTGGTAGCTTCCAGTCTACATCCCCAATCATGTCTGTGTCGACCCATGTGTTCAAGCAGTTGTCTTTCCTCTGTGCTTCCGCTCCTGCAGTCCTTCCTCTGAATGTGGGTAGTGTTCTTTACCATAAGTCCCTCAGAATTGTCCTGGGAAATTGCATTGCTGCTAGTACAGAAGTCATTACATTCTATTTTGCCACAGTGTATTGGTCTCTGTGTACAATGTTCTTCTGGCTCTGCTCCTTTCACACTGCATCAATTCCTGGAGGTCTTTCCAGTTCACATGGAATTCCTCCAGTTTATTATTCCTTTGAGCACAATAGTATTCCATCACCAACATATACCACAATTTGTTCAGCCATTCCCCAATTGCAGGACATACCCTCCTTTTCCAGTTTTTTGCCACCACAAAAAGCGCAGCAATAAATATTTTCATACAAGTCTGTTTATCTATGATCTCTTTGGGGCACAAACCCAACAATGGTTTGGCTGGATCAAAGGGCAGGCATTCTTTTATAGCCTTTTGAGCATAGTTCCAAAATTGCATTCCAGAATGGTTGAATCAGTTCAAAACTCCACCAACAATGCATTAATGTCCCAATTTTGCCATATCCCCTCCAATATTCATTATTCTCCCCTTCTATCATTTTGGCCAATCTGCTAGGTGTGAGATGATATCTCAGAGTTGTTTTGATTTGCATTTCTCTAATTATTAAGAGATTTAGAACACTTTCTCATGTGCTTCTTGATATTTTTGATTTCTTTATCTGAAAATCGCCTATTCATGTCCCTTGCCCATTCATCAATTGGGGAATGGCTGGATTTTTTATATAATTGATTAACTCCTTGTATATTTGAGTAATTAGACCCCTGTCAGAGTTTTTTGTTATAAAGATTTTTTCTCAATTTGTTGTTTCCCTTCTTATTTTGGCTGTATTGTTTTTGTTTGTACAAAAGCTTTTTACATTGATATAATCAAAATCATTTATTTTACATTTTGTAACTTTCTCTAACTCTTGCTTGGTTTTAAAATCTTTCCTTTCCCATAGATCTGACAAGTATACTATTCTTTGTTCACTTAACTTATTTATAGTTTCCCTCTTTATATTCAAGTCATTCACCCATTCTGAATTTATCTTGGTGTAGGGTGTGAGATGTTGATCTAAACCTAATCTCTCCCATATTGTTTTCCAAATTTCCCAGCAGTTTTTGTCAAA
>NC_058131.1:356768052-356782991 GCF_016433145.1 Gracilinanus agilis | reverse complement strand
CACCCACGCCTCTGCTCAGCTGGCACCCACGCCTCTGCTCAGCTGGCGCTCCGCTCCCAGCATCCACTCTCTGCTCCCGCGCGCTCAGATTTTGCGTGCGTTCTTGACTTAATGGGGTCCTAAGTCTTGCTGCTCTCAGGAACAGGTCCCGGAGCTGCCGATGACTCGATGAGTGCCCCAAACTTGCTCTATTTGTTTTTAGCTGGGTTCGGAGCTATAGGTGAGTGTGGAGGGGGTGGGGGTGGGGCGGTTGCTCAGCCCGCGATTGAGTGAGAGCCCTTTATAGCATGGAAATGCCTCGATTCCACGTACCTTCCACGCTGTGCCCTGTTGTGGGGTTCCTCCGTTCGTCTGGACTTGTTTTTATGTCCCCTTGAGGAGTTTTGTGTGTTTCGGTCAGGAGAGGTTAAGAGCTGCTTCTTACTCTGCCGCCATCTTAACCCGGAACCGGCATGGTCAGTTTTTGAGAATGTAGCATGTGCTGATTAAAAGAAGGTGTATTTCTTTTTGTCCCAATTTTTTTCTCCACATATCTATTAACTCTAATTTTCTAGGATTTCATTCATCTCTCTCACCTCTTTCTTATTTATTTTTTCGTGTGATTTATCTGGATCTGATAGAGGAAGTTTTAAGGCTAGTATAGCTTTAATATCTATTTCCTCCTTGAGCTCTGTGAGTTTCTCCTTTAGAAATCTGCATACTCTACCATTTGGTGCATACAAGTTGAGTACTGATATTTCCCATTTTCTCTACCGCCTTTTATCAGGATGTAATTTCCTTCCCAATATCTTTTAATCAAATCTGTTTTTACTTTGCCTTTGTCAGATATCATAATTGCAATTTCTGCCTTCTTTTGCTCAGTTGAAGCCCATTAGATTTTGCTCCAGCCTTTGACCTTTAATCTTTGTATCAGCACCTACCTCATGTGTGCTTCTTGTAAACAACACATGGAAGGATTTTGTTTTCTAATTCACTCTGCTATTTGCTTCTGTTTTATGGTTGAGTTCATCCCATTCACATTCAGAGTTTTAATTGTGAGCCTTGTATTCCCCAACATTTTGATATCCTCTCCTAGTTCTGCCCTTTTTTCTTTCACTATTTCTTTTTAAACCAATGATTTGTTTTTAATCTCTCCCCCTCATCTTTTCCCTTAGTTTACTTTCCTTTCCACCCCCTCCCTTTTTTGTTCCCCTATTATTATTTCTAAGGCCTATTAGATTCCATCTGTCCTCTCTTTCCCTCCCTTTTTTAACTCCCTGCCCCACTCATCCCCCTTCCCTGGTCTATCCCTTCTGATGTTCCCCTTAGGGTAAGATAGAATTTGATATCCCAATGGATTTACCTGCTCTTCTCTCTCAGAATTTATTCCACTGAGAATAAGGCTTAAGTATTTCCTATTAACACTCTCTTCCTCTCCTTCTTATAATATTATTCATCTCCTCCCCTTCCCATGCACATATTTGTGTAGTATAGATTGTCCTATATATCTTATTCCTTCAAGTTTCTCTTGGTGCCATCTTCTATTCCCTCCCTTTTCTTTTTTTTACATTTTGTCTTAGATCATTTGATATTCCAACCTCACCCTATGAATACTTCTTTTTATTACTATAATAGTGAATACGATTTTTGAGAATGACACATACCATTTCTCCATATAGGAATACAAATAAATTTAAAAGGAAGAAGTTGTTTTTTTTTTTCATTCCCCTCTCTTTCTTATTTACCTTTTCATGTTTCTTTTGATTTTGTGATTGGATATCAAACTTTCAATTTAGTTCTGATCTTTTCTTTACAAATACTTGGAAACCTTCTATTTCGGTAAATGCCCATACTTTCCACTGGAAGTATATAGTCAGTTTTGATGGGTAGGTGATCCTTGGTTGTAGACCCAGTTCTCTTGCCTTTCTGAATATCAATTCCACACCTTGCGGGCTTTTAGTGTGGAGGTTGCCAGATCCTGTATAATCCTGATTGGTGCTCCTTGATATCTAAATTGTTTCTTTCTGGCTTATTGAAATATTTTCTCCTTAACTTGGATACTCTTGAATTTGGCAATCATATTCCTGGGGCTTGTCTTTTGAGGATTTAGTGAAGAGGGTGATCTATGGATTCTTTCAATGTCTATTTTGCCCTCTTCAAGAACATCAGGGCAGTTTTCTTGGATAATTTCTTGTATTATGCTGTCAAGATTCCATTTTGTTTCTAATTTTTCAGGAAGACCAATGATTCTCAGATTTTCTTTTCTAGATCTGTTTTCTTTGTCATTTTTTTCAGTGAGATATTTTGTGTTTCCTTCTATTTTTTCAGTTTTTGACTATGCTTTATTAGTTCTTGCTGTCTTAAAAAATCATTGGCTTCTACTTCCCCAATTCTTGTCTTTAAAGATTGATGTTCTGCTATAATCTTTTGATTTTCCTTTTTAGTTTGGTCTATTCTGTTTTTCATGGTTTTCAGCTGTTTAATTTTGCTCTCCAATTTGCTTATCATTTCATTTGATTTTTCAGCATTCTTCTCCAATTGGGAGTTTCTATCTTTTAAACTGAAAATTTCTTTTTGAGGTATTTCCTACTTTTCTTCACAAAACTTGTCCACCTTTCTCATGATCTCAGATTTGAACTCTTCAAGAGTTTCTGATCAATTTTCATTTTTTGGGAAGTTTTTGATGTATTTACTTGTTTGTTCTGCTCTACTCTCTCCTCTGTGGTCAGGATTTTTTCTTCATAAAAATTATCTAGAATCCGTGCTTTTCTCTTGTTCTTTCTGGTGGTCTAAATTTCTTGGGTATTTTTTGCCATTACTATGCTGGTTTTTCCTTCTCAGCCAGAAGTCTGAGTGAGGCTGGAAGGCTCTCTGTGTATGGAGCTATGGAACAGTTTTTTCCTAAGGCTACTTTACAAGTTTTGGTGTTTTCTACTATCTACCACCCCTCTCAGCGTTATCCCCATGCTCAAGGTCCGCACTCTTTAGCCTCTGGGGGTCTTAAGTCTAGCTATTCTCCAATGCAAGCCCCTGGTGGTCCCGGTCAGCTGCCATGAACCCAGCAATTGTTCCACACTTGCTCCTCTGACTGAGATTCTTTTTTGAGTCTCAAGTGCTGCTTCCACTATCTATTGCCCCTCTAAGCTCTATCTCCACACCTAAGGTCTAGGACCTGGGGTCTCAAATCTTGCTACTCTCTGGGGCAAGCCCCTGGTAGTTCCAGTTAGCTGCCAAGAAACTAGATATTGCCCCACACTCACCCTAATTCTGGTGTGCTGCCTCTGACTCTGGCACTATATGTGGGGTGGGGAAGGGTTGATCAGCTCACATTTTGGTAGAAGCTATTTCACCCCCTTGTAGTGTGAAATGCCCAAATCCCATGTACTTTCAATACTGTGCCCTATTGTGGAGTCCCTTCTTTCATCTGTATTTGTGGTTTTTTTTTTGTCTTTTTGAGGTATCATGTATGAGTTGGTGGTGAGGAGGGGTAAGCTACCTGTTCTACTGTGCAGCCAACTTAACCTGGAACTTTACATCCTCTTTAAATGCTTTGTCTTCTCTTTTAGCATAGTAACACATGAATGTCAAACATGGTCTTTTTATTTTTAATTGTATTTGCATCTCAGCACCTTAGCACAATGCCTACCTGACATATGATAAGCACTGCATAGATGCTTGTTCACTGGTCCAGTGTTCTTTAGGTATACTTGCTATGAAAGTTTTGTTTTTCTTTCTTTTTTTTAATGAAGAGGTGGGAAGGGGAGGAAAAAAAGATATTTTTCATGATTGAAAAAAAAAACAATTTTTAAGAAGAAAGGAGAACCGTGATCACTAAGCGTTGGGATAGCATCATTAGGAATGACTCACATTAGAGTCCTGGTTAAAATCTGATCACAGACAATGCCTAACTTTTGACTCCGGGCAAGTGACTTAACCTTAATTATCTAACCCTTATCACTCTTCTGCCTTGGAATCTGTACTTAATATGGACTCTAAGATAGAAAGTAAGCGTTGTTGTTGTTTTTTTTAAGTATGAATCATGCTATATTTAACCAAAGAGCAGCTAGGTGACTCAGTTTATAGAGTACTTGGCTTGGAATCAGGAAGTATAATCTTCATGAGTACAAATCAATCTGATAATCTGGCCTCTAACATTTCCTAGTTGTGTGACCCTAGACAAGACATTGAATCATATTTGCAATAGTTCTTCACCCATACAATGAACTGGAATAGAAAAAGGAAAACTACTACAGGATTATTGCCAAGAAAACTCCAAATGAGGTCAGTGCATGTAGAGCTGGGCCCTTGGCCCTGAGAAGTCCTGAGTTAAAATCTGGCCTCAGACACTTAGCTGTGTAAGCCTAGGCAAATCATTTAACCTCCATTGCCTACTCCTCACATTTCGCCTTGGAATTAATACTTAGCATTGATTCTAAGACAGAAAGTTAACTGTTGTTGCTTTTAAAGCTAAACTACAGATAAAACATTTATTAAGTACTGAATAAAAACTGAAAACATTTATTAAGTACAAAATACTGCAAGTATTTTGATAAGTACTGAATACATACACACAAACTAAATAGTTCTGCCTTTAAGAAGCTTTTATTCTAATGAGTAAAGACAACAGTTAGGGAGAAGCTGGAAACTGGGGAAAGGACTTCAGGGATGGGATATTCCAAGGTCAAGGAGGTAGTTGTTGAAGAAAGGAGAGAGTCCAGAGTTCCAGTCACATAGTAAAAAAGTAAAATGTAACCCCCTCCCCTTCTGACTGACCCTGGTATTAATAAATCCCCTTGTTACCTACACAAACCCTGTGGTGAGTCATTGTGACGAAAATTAAGACAAGGGCCAAAAGGAAAGAATCATTTTCCTTTATTTCTTGAGACAACTGGGGCATCCATCTTGACAGGAAGTACCCACCTTCAAGACTTCCTCCAGCCATCAGTTTCACTGGCAGGGAGGGGCCCTCTCGACTCCTCCCTCAAGAGACTTTGAAACTAACTAGAGAAACACTCCAGTCAAGCCTAAACGTTTCTTATTGGTCCTGGTTTCCTCCCTGTATCCTCTGTCTCAAGCCTCTGAGAATAAACCTGTTTGAGCTGCCCTCTCCTACATACCCCATTTCCCTTATTTCCTATATGCCTTCCCATACCTTCATTTCCTCCATTCACCTTATCCTCCAATCACCTTATATTCCCCTATTCTCCTTTATCCTTCCACACCCACTCACCTCCTGTCTATATCTTGCCTAGATCTAGCTTTTTATAAATTGTCTCCCTCGTTATAATGGAAGTTCTTGAACGGCATAACAGGTTTCTTTAAAATTTTCTTTCTATTCCCAGTACTTAGAGCAGTGCCTAGAATGTCGTTCAGTTGTTCAGTCATTTCCAACTCTTCATGACCCTATGGACTATTCCACACCAATATTGTCCATGGGGTGTTCTTGGTAAAGCTACTATTTGCCATTTTCTCCTCCAGTGGTTTGTCATTTCCTTCTCCAGTATTTTAAGGCAAGTGGAACTTAAGGGCAAGATCACACAGCTGGTAAGTGTTTGAAGCTGGATTTGAACTCAGTTCTTCCTGATTTTCAGACCCAGAATCTAGAACATAGTCATTTTTAAAAATATTTTTATTTATTTAAATTTTTTATAAATTTTTAAATTTTTATCAAATTAATATAAATTTTTTTAATTTTATGAAATTAATATAACATTTTAAATTATAAAAATTCGTTAATTTTAATATACTTATTGACTAACATGAATATTTTGTCTCCAAAAGTTAGCATTAGCAAGAAGAATCACACTATCCTCAAAGATTGGAGAAAAAGAAAAGAATGAAAAATGATGTTGAGATTATTTGCAAAATGGTATTATGAAAGAGAGAAAGGAAGTTATTGGCAAATGATCTCAATTTGTTCAAGCAAATGTGAGGCAAGATCTCCCAAAATGGAGAGAAAAGGGGGTGAAGTAGCTGTTTTAAGAATAGAGAACATTTGGAATAGGAGCTATTAGGAGTGCCATTTAGACGTAATGTACATCTATGAAGTTTCCATTGAACTAAGATGGTGTATATTTGGAGTAGATTATGTGAAAGCATGAATGAAGAACTGTGAAGAACTGACTGGAGAAAACACAAGGAAATGTTTCCTACACAAAAGAATGTTGTGCCTGGGCAGGATGATATAAAGCACCAGGACAATTGGAAATACTTATTCCTAGGATGTTCCAGTCATAACTGTCACTGTGTCCCAATAATCATACTTTCACCAGTTCATCATTGTACTTCCTTCTCCTAGCATGGTACTATGGCTTTCCCCATTAATCTTTCATCTCTGTATCATCTTTGACTCTACCTGTCTGACTACAAACATGTCACTTAATATCCATGGGTCTCAGCTTCTTCATTTTTAAAATACAAGGATTTGGACCACATGGCTTCAGAGGTCTTTTCTACCCTTAGATCATATGACCCTATATATGGAGAGTTTGGACCTACTCTTCATCATTTCATATCCCTCTGAGAAAGAATTCCTTTTCAATACCATATTCTAAGACTGGGCACTTAAACCAGCTAAGGTACCTGAAATAGCATGGATGGAAAAAGGAACCATGTAAAGATTCCCAAGTGATGTCTTCAAATACATAAAAACATTATTGAAGAAATTAACAATAATGAATACAAAAAAGAAAAATAAAAGCACCAAATGAATTTGAAGAATGCAAAAAAACAAATCATAGAAGAAAGTTAACTAGAATTATTTTTTTAAATGAGGTAAAAATAATGGAAAAAACAAAGCTGAGGATACAAAAACCTGAAACTATTAAAGCAAATAATAATAATTTTTAATAGCCAATAATAATATTATAGTTCTAATAGATCAACTGGTGAACATTATAATAATGAAAATCACTGAATTATCTCCAGAATTGGAAAAGGGAGAAATATGTAATTGGCCTTGATTCAGCAATCTCAGAATTTCAGACAACGCAGAAAACTAAAGAATTTTAAGTCATCAAATAAAACAGCTTTGATCTATTAAAAATAAATTATGATAGACAAATTAAAAGCATCAACAGGAACCCAACAAGGGAAAATGAAAGAATCAATACTCCTGAATATATTGTCCTTGAAGCTAACACAACTCAACTCTCTCAACATCCTTCTTGAAACAACTTTGAAATAACAGCCCAAATAAAATTTTGGATCAGTAGCCAACAAAAGATCAAATTATAACATTTTCCTCACTTAAAAAAAACTTGAGAGGACAACAGAAGTTTGTGACACTGAGTTGGAAGTCTGTTGGGATGCTCTACCCATGGAAGCAGCAACAGCAGCAGCTTCAGGAACTCTCAGACCAGAGACATTAAAGAGATCAGATCAAAGGTCAGAAAGAGATTACTGGGGATATTTTATTGTCACTGACTTGTAACTCTATCACCCATACACAGTTACACAGTTCTGGGTCACAGTTCCAGGGTAGAGGGGAATTCTAGGTGTTGGTTGCAAGGAAAAGGGACCCTGGTTATCTTTCCAAGGCAAAAAAGAGTGCTAGTTATGGCTGCAGAGAAAGAGGCCCTTCCTGGATAAAGACCAGCATGCAGACCAGGAGAGACATACCACTCTTGGGAATCACACTAACTAGGAAGCAACAAAAACTTATTGACCCTTGGAGCAAAACAACAGCAATAAAAACTAGAAGATTAGGACAGTGCCTTCCCATGTTTGGGTGAGCAGAGTCCAAATTAAGCATAAAATTCAAATTCAAAAAGTAGTCATTACAGAGAAAGAACTACTGGAGTAGGAATACAGGAGAAAGAATATAAAGCATTATTTGTTTCTTTGAGTATGTTTGGGGGGTTTTGGTTTGGTAAGATTATTCACTTATAAAAATGAATACTATAGAAATATGCTTTGAGTGAAAATACATGTATAACTCAGATTGAATTCCTTGCCAGCTCAGGTGGGGGGAGAGAAGAAGGGAGGGAGATCATTTAGGTCATATATCTTTGGGAAACTTATGTGGAAATTTGTTATTAAAAAGTTTCAAATAGTTTTAAAAATAGGCTTGAAAAATGAGGAAATAAGAAAAAAAATATATTGGAGCATAAAAGTTTCTATGGTGGCACAAGACCAAAAGAAAAACTCAGAAGACAAAAATGTGAAAACAGCCACAAAAATGTCTCAAAGAAAAATACTGTTAGACCGAAACCCAAAAAGTATTCCTAGAAGAATTAAAGAAAGAAATAAGAATGGTAGAGGAAAAATTGGAGAATGAAATGAGAGTGAGGCAAGAAAATTATGCAAAGTAGCTTGTTCAAAGAGGCATATTAAAATACTGAAGAAAATAACATCTTGAAAAACAGAATTAGCTTAATGGTAAAAAATCCAAGAGAACTCCTTAAGAAGCAGATTTACATAGAAGGCAAGGCCCAGAGTCAGGAAGATCAGGGTTAAAATCTGGCCTCAGATACTTTCCAGATGTATGACTCTGGGCATTTCACTTAACCTTAATTGCCTAATCCTTGTTGCTCTTCTGTCATAGAATTAATACTAAGACAGCCCTGATATCTTAGATCCAGTGGGTAGAAAGAAAATTCAAAGAATCCCCTATCACCTCATACAAGAAATCTAAAAGTACATCCCACTAGCCCTCAAGGGCATAATACTCATTTTCCAGAGCATTCTGGTCAAGAAGAAAATATTGCAAACAATTAGAAAGATACAAGTCAAATATTGTGAAGTTACAATCAAGATCATAAAAGAATCAGTGTTTTCCTCATTAAAGGAAAAATAGACTTCTAATGTGATATTCCAGGAGGCAAAGGTGCTAGAATTGTAATCAAGGATAACCTAGACAGCAAAAATAATAAAAAAATTAAAAATTTTTTAAAAATTTAAAAAAAGAATAACCTATGAAGCAAAACTGAGTATAATCCTTCAAGGGGAAAAATGGCTACTTCATGAAATTTAGATCTTTCACGTATTCCAGATTAAAAGAGCAGATATGAATAGAAAATTTCATTATACATATACAAAAATGAGTAATCAAAGGGATCTCAGTAACCTCAAACTATTTATTTTATAGAAAAATAATACATGTAACTCTTTAGAATTTTAGCATTACTAGGAGGGCAGTTAGAAGGAATCTTCAGAGACAGAGGGCATGGAAGTGAGTCATTTATGTTGGAATAGTCTCTAAACAAAGCAAAGCAAAACAGTAAAGATGTAATAAGGAGGAATGCACTAAAAGAAGGGGGAAAGGAGAGGTAGAATAGGGAAATTTTCTCACATCAAAGAAGCTGCAAGGTAGAACTTTTTTGTGGATGGGGTGACAGGAAATGTTTGAATCTTATTTTAAATTGGCTCAAGGAAGGAAGAATATAAATATATACTGAAGTATATATAGAAATGTAACTCAATCAACAAGGATTTAGATAAGAGAAGGGATTAAAAGAAAGGGATGGAGTCATAAAAGAGAAGGGTATTTGAGGAAGTGGTAAGAAACAAAATAGACTTTTAAGGAGTAAAAGGATAAAAAGAGAAAAGGAGAAGCAGAAGAAAATGGGATAGAGGGAAATGCCCAGTTAGTAATCATAACTGAATATGAATGGAATAAACTTACCCATAAAATGGAATTGGAAAGTAGAATGGATTGGGAACCAGAAACTAACAATATGTCATTTACAAGAGACACATTTGAAAAAGAAAGATACTCACAGAGTTAAAAAAAGAAAAAGAACAGGAGCAGAATCTAATTTGTTTCAGCTGAAGTTTTAAAAAAAAACAAGGGTAGCAATCATGAACTCAAAGTAAAAGCAAAACAAACCTAATTAAAAGGGATAATCAAAGAAACTATGGTTTTATACATAGACAATAAAGTAACATCAATTAATTTTTATAAGCTTTTATTATGAAGGCCTCATTTCTCAAATATATATAGAACTGAGTCAAATTTATTAAAATAAGAGTCATTCTCTATTTCATAAATGGTGAAAGGATATAAATGTACAGTTTTCAGAAAAAGAAATTGAAGGTATCTATAGTTATTTGAAAAAATGCTCTAAACTAGTATTCATTAGAAAAAGACAAGTTAAAACAATTCTAAGGTTTTAGAAATCACCTCAAATTCATGAGAAATGACAAATTCTGGAGAAAGGGCAAAATATATTTCCAATGAATTGTCAATGGAGCAATGAGCTTAACCAACCATTCTGGAGAACAATTTGGAACTAGATCTAAGGCTATAAAACTGTTCAATCCCTTTGACCAGGAGTTACCACTACTAGGTATGCATTTTAAAGAAATCAAAGAAAAAAGTAAAGAACCTAAATACACACACAAACACGTATATATATATTTTAGCAACTCTTATTTCTTGATAATAATGAACTGGCAATAGAAGGGATGTTTATTAAGTGGGGAATGGCTGAAGGAGTTGCAGCATTTCATTGTGATGGAATACACTGTTGTGTTGTGGGATATTTTGAGTAGAATAGTTTCAGAGAAACTTGGAAAGACCTTATAAACCAATGCAAAGTGAAATGAGTACCAAAAGGCCAATGTACACAATAAGAGTAATATTATAATGGCTGATCAACTGTAAAAGACTGGACCACTCTGATTAATGCAGTGATCCAAGACAATTGTAAAGGACTCATGCTCTCCAATTCCAGAGGTAGAACTGATGGACTCCTAGTAGAAGTTGAAGTATAATTTTCTCCCTTCCTTTATTTTTCTTCCTTTTTATAATATGACTAATATGAAGTGTTTTGCATCATTTCATTTTAATAATTTATATCATACTGCTTACCTTCTCAAAAGGTGGGAGAGATATAAGAAGCAGGGAATTTGGGAACTCAAAATTTAAAAACAAGTGAATATTTAAAATAAATAAATAATAACTTAAAAGCATCCATCTCCTGAAATGTTACTGAAAGACTATTCATTTAAAGGAGGCCTTAACAAGAGCAACCAAGGCTCCATGCCCAAAAGACAACATTTAAAACAACTCATCCATCATGATTTCTGACAAAGCCAAAGTAAAAATAGATATAATTAAAAGAGACAGGGAAGTTAATTACACATCCTGATAAAAGGCAGTATAGACAATGAGGAAATAAAAATACTCAATATTTATGCACCAAATGGCATAGCATCCAAATTCCAAAGGAGAAACTGGCAGAGCTCAAGAAGGAAATAGATAGTAAAACCATACTAGTGGGAGATCTAAATATTCCATTTTCAGATCTAGATGAATCAAACCAAAAAATAAATAAGAAAGACATAAGAGAGGTGAATGAAATCCTAGAAAAATTAGATTTAATATACATGTGGAGAAAAATAAATAGGAACAAAAGGAATACATGTTCTTTTCAGTTGCACATGGTTCATTCAGAAAGATTGACCATGTAATAGGTCATAGAAACATTGCAAACAAATGCAAAAGAGCAGATATAATAAATGTAACCTCAGATCATAATGCAATAAAAATAATAATTAGTAAGGGCACCTGGACAGGCAAATCAAAAACTAATTGGAAATTAAATAATATGATAATCCAAAACCAGTTAGTTAAAGAAAAAAACATAGAAACAATCAATAATTTCATTGAAGTGAATGACAATGATGAGACATCCTACCAAACTCAGTGGGATGCAGCTAAGGCAGTACTCAGGGGGAAATTCATAAACTTGAGTGCATATATTAACAAATTGGAGAGGGCAAAGATCAATGAACTGGGCTTGCTAATTAAAAAACTAGAACGGAAACAAATTAAAAATCACCAGCTAAAGACCAAATTAGAGATTATAAAAATTAAAAGAGAAATCAATAAAATTGAAAATAAATGAACTATTGAATTAATAAATAAGACTAGAAGCTGGTAGTTTTAAAAAAACAAACAAAAATGACAAAGTACTGATCAATCTAATTTAAAAAAGGAAAGAAGAAAACAAAATTGACAGCATCAAAGATGAAAAGGGAGACCTCACCTCTAATGAAGAGGAAATCAAGGCAATCATTAAAAACGATTTTGCCCAATTACATAGCAATAAATATAGCAACCTAGGGGAGATGCATGAATATGTAGAAAACTATAAATTGCCTAGATTAACAGTAGAAGAAATAGAATATTTAAATAATCTCATATCAGAAAAAGAAATTGAACAAGCCATCAAACTCTTAAGAAAAAATCCCCAGGACCAGATGGATTCACAAGTGAATTCTATCAAACCTTCAAAGAACAACTAATTCCAATACTATACAAAGTATTTGACATAAGAAGCAAAGAAGGAGTTCTACCAAACTCCTTTTATGATACAAATATGGTACTGATCCTAAAGCCAGGTAGATCAAAACCAAGGAAAGAAAATTACAGACCAATCTCCTTAATGAACTTAGACGGAAAAATCTTAAACAGAATACTAGTTGAGGGGCAGCTGGGTAGCTCAGTGGATTGAGAGTCCGGCCTAGATACGGGAGGTCCTAGGTTCAAATCCAGCCTCAGACATTTCCCAGCTGTGTGACTCTGGGCAAGTAACCTGACTCCCATTGCCCATCCTTACCACACTTCTATCTAAGAACCAATACACAGAAGTTAAGGGTTTAATTTTTTTTTAACTTAAAAAAAAAAGACAGAATATTAGCAAAAAGACTCCAGCAAGTGATCAAGAGAGTTATGCATCATAATCAGGTGGGATTTATACCAGGAATGCAAGGATTGTTCAATATAAGGAAAACCATTCACATAATTGACTATATCAATAAGCAAACCAACAAAAGCCACATAGATCCACTCACTTACCTAACCAGAGACCTCTTTGCCCTGGCTGAGGGCTGCCAGAACTTCCAAGGACCTTTCTTCCAGCTTCTGCCAGTGAACCCATAGCAACAGATTATTGTTACCAAGCCCTCTTGCCATTGCCTTGTTCCTTCCCCAGTGACCAATAAATCCCATAGACTTAACCAGTGATTCCTGTGGTTATTTATGTACCATCAAAGGCTAGGAGAACAGACAACAGACCAGGGATTCTGAGCAGTTAGAGCTGGAACAAGCTCCATAGTGGAGAGGCAGGAAGCTTTACATCCACTTCCTGCCAGACTGCCATTAGCCAATAAGAGGCAGTTTCCTCAGAAGGCTGCGGCTGGCTGCCATATATCTTAAAAGATCCTAGTGCTTAGCAGTGAGATTTCACTGGGCATTCAGTTTTCAGGGTCTGGATCCATGTACTTTCATAGACAAGCTTCAGGCCCAACTGAGGTTGCTCACACCTTCCTAACAACCAACACTATCCTCCTGCTAGCTTGATACCAACTCAAGGCCCAATTGACCTCATTCCCTTTATAACATTACTAAGTTGGACAACCATCTAGATCTCTCAACTCATAAACATACTGTTACCCACTTTAAATATGCTTGCTCCCTTAATTTCTCAAAGTCATAGTTTCTTCCTGAGAAATAGCAGTTTATAAACTCAAGGTTGCTTCCAATTTTTAAATCTTGGATTCTATGCCATGAGGCCCCTTCCAACTTTGGCACTATATGTTTTATATTCTAAAGACGCTTACAAGCAGTCCATCAACATTTATTAAGCTCCTATTATATGTCTTCCACTTTTTAAACACTAGGGACAAAAAGATGGAAAAGACAGTCCCTATTTTCAATGAGCTGACAATTTATAGGAGAGATATCAAGCAAATATATGAGTACAAACAAGCTATACACAGAATTAAAAAAATATTATTAAATGATGGAAAGTGCTGATATTAAGAGGGCTGGGAAAGGCTTCTATAAAACAAGCGATTTAGTTGCAATTTGGAAGAAGCTTGGGATGCCTGGAGATGGAGGTGAGGATGGAGAGAATTCTAGACATGAGACAGTCATGAAAAATTCCCAGAGCCTAGAGATAGAATATCTTATTAGTGGAACATTAGGAGAAGGTGTCACTGAAAGATTATGCATCAGAATGAAACATAAGAAGATGGAAGTGGGTTGGAGGCTTGTTTCTAAAGGGTTTTGCATGTCAAACAGAACATTTTATATTTGATCCTGGAGATTGTAGGAAGCCATGAGTGACATAGTTGGATCTAAGCTTTTAGGAAAATAAGGTTGCTAACTTAATACAATAATTTTCCAAGTATGAAATGATATTATTCTCATCTAAAATGTCTAGGTCTGAAATTTAATATTGTAGGACTTTTCATCTATTCAGGAGTGTCTCTCTTTGGGTGTTACAGTGGAGAGAGTGCTTGGCCTAAAGCCAGGAAGACCTAAACTCAGATCAGACACTTTTAGCTGTGTGACTTTGGGAAATCACATAAACTGTTTCAATTTCATCAACTGGAAGATAGGGAAAACAATGGCATCTTCCTCTCAGGGTTGTTCTGAGGACCAAATGAAGAAATATTTGTAAGCATTTGGCAAAAAGCCTTGCACATAATAGGTGATATGCAAGAGGTTTGAGGTAAAACCCTTGGTTCAAGACAGATACCCTTTGCAAAAATCCAAGACTCCACAAATCAGCTTAAAAATAAAAAGGGAAACTCATTAATTTGGAAGCAATGTTGGATGGCTGTGAGACAGTGTGCATGTGGAAGACTGTCTCCCAAAAGAGATGTATTCTTGGCTCTTTATACCTTTCAAACAATAGGGCCTACATGACTAGAGATGGTATGATAATGGTATGTTAATGTGTTTCTGGAACCTAAGATATGTCACGTGGTCTTGTCCTATGCCTAAAAGTCAAAAGGCTTTTACACAGAGAAAATATTTAGTTTATAGGATAATAAAAATGTGGGACATAAAGTAGATGCTTATCAGGGACAAGTGGGCTCCTCAAGAATGAGGAGAGAGGGGGCTTCCGGGTTAAGATGGCGGCAGAGTAAGAAGCAGCTCTTAACCTCTCCTGACTGAAACACACAAAACTCCTCAAGGGGACATAAAAACAAGTCCAGACGAA
>NC_058131.1:356762570-356763054 GCF_016433145.1 Gracilinanus agilis | reverse complement strand
CACACCTAGCAGATTGGCTAAAATGAAAGAAGGGGAGAGTAATGAATGTTGGAGGGGATGTGGCAAAATTGGGACATTAATGCATTGCTGGTGGAGTTGTGAACTGATCCAGCCATTCTGGCTGGCAATTTGGAATCATGCTCAAAGGGCTATAAAAGAATGCCTGCCCTTTGACCCAGCCATACCATTGTTGGGTTTGTACCCCAAAGAGATCATAGATAAACAGACATGTACAAAAATATTTATAGCTGTGCTTTTTGTGGTGGCAAAAAACTGGAAAAGGAGGGTATGTCCTTCAATTGGGGAATGGCTGAACAAACTGTGGTATATGTGGGTGATGGAATACTATTGTGCTAAAAGGAATAATAAACTGGAGGAGTTCCAGGCGAACTGGAACTGATGCAGAGTGAAAGGAGCAGAGCTAGAAGAACTCTGTACACAGAGACTGACATTCTGTGGTAAAATCGAATGTAATGGACCTCTG
>NC_058131.1:356747891-356762564 GCF_016433145.1 Gracilinanus agilis | reverse complement strand
TGCTACCCACATTCAGAGGAAGGACTGCAGGAGAGGAAACATATAAGAAAAACAACTGCTTGAACGCATGGGTCGGGGTGGACATGATTGGGGGTGTGGACTCGAAACTACCACACCAATGGAACTACCAACAATTTGGAAATTGGTCTTGATCAAGGACACATGACAAAACTGGTGGAAATGCGCATTTGCCATGGGTAGGCGGGGCGTGGGGGGGGTTGAAGGGGAAAGGAGGAGCATGAATCATGTAACCATGTTAAAAATGAATATTAATAAATGTTAAAAAAAAAAAAGAATGAGGAGAGAGACCAGAGTCACCTTCTGATAGCACTACAGGAATGCAAGGAATAATGTGACTTTTAAGTACTTCTTGACCTGGAACACTTTTGGGGCTTTGGGATATTTAGATGATCTTGTACTGCCATATCATTAGGTACTTAATAAATGATTTTTTCCTTCCTTCCTTGTTTCCTTCTTTCCTTCCTCCCTGTCTGCCTGGCTTCCTTTCTTCCAAGACTTATACAGGCTTCTGCATAAAGGGCACCTATTCTGGTCTAGTCTTTTAAACTGAGGGGTAAAATGGAAAAAGAAGTTAGTCCCTTAGGTCTTCTCTCCAAGGTATAAGATGCAAGGGAAAGGAGGGTAGTTTTTTTCTCCAGGCGCCTCCTTTTTCCCTACCTTTGGACAAAATGGAAACATTACCAAAATTACAACCAGCTTCCATATCATCTTCACCACCCTCCTTTCTCTCTCCATTTTCAGGTGACTTCAGCATAGGGGTGTAAACTCAGCTTCTTGGGACTCAGTCGAGTAAGCCAGAGTCTGATGGCAGTTTGAACTCCTGAATTTCTCTTTATACTCAGAGCACTAAAGTATGCTTGTTGTTCTTCAGTCATGCCTGACTCTTTGTGACACTATTTGGAATTTGATCATGAAGTGCCTTGCCATGTCCTTCTGAATCCCATTTTAAAGATGAAGAACTGAGGCAGATGGGGTTAAGTGACCTGCCCAGGATCACACAATTATTAAGTGAGTTCAGACTTGAGCTTGTGAATGTTATAGGAGGACCCTCCTTATCTGGATTGGCTGGACTCAGGGACCCAGGAGTTCCTCATATGCACTTTATGGTCTGGGATCCCTCTAGTGACTTGGGATCTCCAGGGGACCCCACACCCCACTACATGAAGATAAGTCTTCCTGATTCTAGACCTGGCACTCTCTCTATTGTGCCACCTCCCTGCCACAATGTATCCTTAGGCTGTATTAATAGAGGTATGGATTTCAGAATGAGGGCTATGATGGCTCTGCTGTTTCCTGAAGGATTCTGACAAGGTGAAGTGTGTCCAGAGGAACGTAATGAGGTGCTGGGAAGATTGGAGGCCATCCTCTATTGCCCTATCAGACGCAGTTGAAAGAGTTGAAAGAAGTGAGGATATTTAGCCAATATAATAGAAACTCCAGGTGGAATAAGGTCACTGTCTCTAAACATTTGAATAGCTGTTATGAGATAGTTGAGTGAGAGATCTGATTTATTGTGTTGGGTCCCAAGCAGAAGTAGGAAAGTAGGAAAATAAGGCAGCCATCTCAGTGGGGCCATTTTAGTTCCATTCAAGGAGAAAATTCCTAGCAATGAAAGTCACTCAAAAAGTGTCAGGACCTTCAGCAGTGCAGCTTACTTTCCTAGTGGCTCAGTTCTTGAAGCAGAGATTCCTGTGACCACCTTTCAGGGATTCTGAGGAAGAGGTTTCTGCTCAGGGAAAGGTTGGACTAGAGGCCTTGGAAGCTCCCCACAAGTCTGAGATTTAATCGTATGAGCATTGAGTGACTTCTCTTTCTGCTTTGCTGGTGTTGCCTGTAAAATAAGTAGAAAATAAGACTAGATGGTGTCTGATATCATTTGTGCTGCTGAAGCTCTATCAAAGAAACTGATTTAGAGAAGGCTCACAATGTTCATTCCTCCTGCCCTGGAGTCTGCAAGCAGGTGTGTACTAGCAAATAAAGTTTTAACAATAGCTTTGGGGGAGGCAGAGGCAAGAGAGTGAAAGAATGCATGAACATACACACCTTAAGTCTCAAAAATAATTACAGCTAATTTTTTTTTTATCCTGGGACTCCATTCTAGGAGCATAAGGCCACAACCAGTAGGCAATGGGTCACGGAGTCGCTCAGGGTTACTCAGCTGGGAAGTGTCTGAGCCCAGATTTGAACCTAGGACCTTTCATCTCTAGGCCTGGCTCTCAATCCACTGAGCTAGCCCAGCTGCTCCTACTTTAGGTTGCAGTTTCTTTAGCAGATGTAGTTTTTACAGGGTGGCGTTGCTAGCCCCACGCCCAACCCTCCTCCTTTTTCATCTGGGCTAGGGACCGTCCTTGGCCCAGGAGTGGTAAGGGTGGGCAACATGGATCAAGTGACTTGCCCAAGGTCACACAGCTGGACGTGTCCGAGGCCGGACTTGAACCTAGGACCTCCAGTCTCTAGGCTTGGCTCTCAATCCATTGAGCCACCCAGCTGCCAATTACAACTAATAATAATAGTTAAATTTTATATAGAGCTTACTGTATGCCAACCACTGTGCCAAGAGCTTTACAATTATTATCTCATTTGATCTGCATAGCAACCCTGGGAGGTAGGTTGCTATTCTTATTTCCATTTTATGGATGAGGAAACTGAGGTAAACCAAGATTAAGAAATATATCCAGGGTTACATAGCTATTAAGTATCTGAGGTTGGTTTTGAATCCAGGTCTTTCTGACACTGGGATAAAACAATGAATGAAACAATAAATCATACACTCGTACGTAGTGATGACAAATTTCTGAGAGGTAAATACTCACATTGAAAAAAAATATATGGGTAGAGCTGGTGCTACCACAGGTAACCCTCATAGTTAGCTAAGGTAGTCTCAAGAAATTTTCCTTTCCCAGGCTGAAATTTTCTGGCAAAAGAATCAATAGTCATTTTCTCTTTTCCCTCTTTTTCTTTTTCTAAAAATACTTTCACTGATCTATTTTGTTTTGATATTGTTCTATCATTTTAGTTGTGTTTAAAATTTGTGACTCTGTTGGGATTTTTTCCCAAACATAAAGGATTGTTTTACCAATTCCTTCTTAACTCATTTTCCAGATGAGGAAACCGAGGTATATGGTGTTAAGTGACTTGCTTGGGTCATACAGCTAGTGTCTGAGGTTAGATGTGAACTCAGGTTTTCTTGATTCTAGCACCAGTGCTCTAACCACTACACCATACAGCTTCACTTTTGTTTTTACATTATCTTTATTTCTAAAACATATTTTTCCCAGCTCCCTGAAGGAGAGGGCTATTCTTTGACATACTACCTACCACCATAAAGAAGAAAATAAACATTCTCAGTGCACAGAAATGAGGTTGGAGACACAGGAAAAAAAAGAGATTAAATAGTCCATATCCCTAAGGCCCTCTTTTCTACCTCAGGCCAACTGAGAGAGAAGAGCAGGAGTAAGAATGAGAACTGAGGCAAGCCAAAATTTAGAAGCAAATCAAGCTTCTTTAAGAGGAACTTATACATGTGAGGCCAGCCCAATGCTGGAGCATTAAGATTTCCCAATGCCTCTTGTAGCTTAGGGGTCTTTTATAGTAGAAAACTAGAAAGGTGATAAAAGGACAGAGAGAAGAATAAAAAATGATTGGATTTAGGTAATGGGACTAGATATAATCCTCTCCTCCTTCTGTCATGGGAATTCAGGTACAAGATAGTGGCCAAGATTTTGGACTAGAAATGAATACAAAGAAATTTGGGTAAGAGCCTTCTGTACCAAAAAAGTTAATAAATTCTAAATAAAGTATCAAATATCATATAGTTAATGATTGAGGAAACTCTAGGATTGTAGCTACAAGACTTCCAACTTTTGTCAAAAGGTAAAGGAGTCTGGGAGCCAGCAGCACTACCTGAGGCTCTTAGGATTAAATTCTCTGAAGACTGAATATTAATTCATAATTATTTATTGGATTGTAAAAATGGGTTGAAGAGAGTAAAGACACATAATCACATGGTCTAGCTAATCTGAGTTTGCCTGCTTGCCTGCTCACCTCTGTTATGTAGAGATTGCAGCATGGAATCCCTGCAAAATACAGGGTCAGGCTCACCCAGAATTCCAGGGAACCCTCCCTGGAGAACTTTGGGTGAGGAGACAGTTGAGAAGGGTTTAGTCAGTTGCTTTCTGGGGGTTGAGGTGAGCAGATAACTGCTTACTGCTCCTGACTTGGGGGGTTCACCTGAGTGGCCATTGTGGCAAAGCCATCATGGTTTTTACTCAGGAGTTAGCCTGCTTAAGAGGATTAGTCCTTACCAACATCAATACAACAATTATTTAGTGATTACATATATTCACTATTAGTAAGAGAGCCAGTTTAGCCAAGTGCCTTCACCCCCTGTTGTGGGGGCTGGGGAAGGGCAGCTTCAACCTAACAGATCAGGTTTATCCTCTCCCTCATCCTAAACCTAATTACCCCCTCCAGCTTTTCCCTTTTCTTCTTAATATAAACTTTACCTTCAATATTCCATGAGTAGGCCTCATGGGAATTATTTGGGGATACTCACAGCTCATAGTTACCATCCTAGCTTGAATCCTCTCAGCTGCCAGTTTTATGAAGATCAGATCCATCTCAGATCTCAACACTTAGACAACTAGCTTCTAGTTATTCCTCTATCAGACCTGTGAGGAATATAAGTTAAAGAAAAGGGGAACATCATAATAGTTCAGCCTCAACAGACCTTGCTAGAAGTACCTCAGATTGTCTCCATTTTCCAACTGAAACCTCAACTGCTTGGAGGGAGGGTTTTGAGAGCCAGGAGTGTCTAACCCCCTCCTTTTTCACTGAAGCCTGTCAATCAGTGTCTGTGAAAAGAAGTGACTTGAAGGTTACTGGCCCTGGCATAATTATCTGCTTCTCCAAAATATCTGTTATTATCAACATAACACCTCATGTCTCCATTCCATCCCTATTGCTTCCTAACCAAGAGATTGCAAACTTCTTTGGTCCAACACTTATAACCCCTGTGTCATCACTTTTTCTGGGTCTCTCTGGTTAGACTGGGTAACAGGTCAGGCTTCTTCACACAAGGAATTACATGGGACAAGAGGCAAGCATCTTCCAGGACACTGAGGAGCCAGGAGACCTCCAGCTTCTTCACATAGTATACATGCAGACTGACACAGAAATGGATTTTTCAAAACTTTCTTTTCTAAAAGGAAAGAGGGGTTCAAATTTCTGTTGAATTCCCATGCGGCCTACTCAGTTTCAGGTTCAAAGACAGGTAGGGAGGCCTGAATTGACCAGGATCTAGCAAATACTGTGGTGCAGAAGGTGCAAATCCACCCTGCAAAGCCTTACTGCAGAATTTCTGACAGTTGAAAAGGGTTTAGAAACCTGACTAGTGGCAGTTGATCCTGGAGACTTGATAAGAGTAGGAAGGTCAACTGAGCTCTATCTTTGGACTGAAAAACATGGCCTTGATTCTGCAGTTTTCTCTTAAGATTTGTTAGCTTAACTATTTCCTTTGGATTTCCCTGACCTTCCCTAGCCCAATCATCATTTTCCCTTTCTGAATTTCTGTGGGTTTTTGAAAGGAGGGTGGATCTGGGTGGTAGCTTTCAAACTTTGTAGATTTAGTTTCCCCATAGTCAAGTAGGGCTTCCCTTGATACAGATTATCTCTTGAATCATTGTATCCAACTTTCCTACCCCTTTTAGGCAAGAAAACCTCTTGGGGCTGAGTTAGGCAGGTCCTTTCTCAGTCTCACATTCCTGTATCCCTCCCACACCTGAAGCTTTCCCTAGGCAGTTGTTAGAGATACCTTGTATCCCTATGTCCTTTACAATCAACCCTGAAACTCAATAAACCCTGTTTGTCACTTAATCAAACCTTTGGCTAATTCAGTAGTTGATTGATAAGAGAGGGAGAAGGGGAGAAAGGAATAGTCTTCTCTCTGGGTCCTGAGGGGAGTTGGAGGGGTCCATTTTGGAGGAAGTGGTAATCTCAATACTTCCTCTGGACTCTTCCTTTGTGAACCTGAGAAACTGACTAGAAAGCCCTCTAGTCAGTTTCAAGACATTTCTGGCTGGCCCTAACCTTTGTCTGTAGAAGTACCCTTCCTACCTGGAGGGCTCAGTCTGTTTCCCTTCAGTGTTTCTGTCTCAAACCTGTGTACCCAATCTGTGTCTCCCTGCTGCAGCTGCCTGCCCAAAATACCTCATCCTCTCCCTTGCAACCCATCATACCTCAGTGTTTATATTCCCTAATCTCAGTCATTCCTTATACCTCTCCTACCACTTCAATTTTCCACCTTCATCATTGTAACCTCCTTTCCCACTTTACTGCCTTAAGGATCCACAAACCTCTATCCACAGTGCCTTATCCCTTATTATTACCTACCTTATCTCCCTACCTGCCTTTTAGTCTCTTATTACCTTACCTGCATTTATCCCCATACAATCTTACTTGCCTTAATTCCCATTACAACTTTACCCTACTAGATTTATTTGCTTACCACCTCAGTTTATTACCTCTGACTATTCCCTATTACATCTGGCGAGCATAGTTAATAAAAAACAAACAAACAAACAAAAAAAACCTATGAATCTTCTGAAACAACAAAAATGAATCTGGCAAGAATTACATTTCTTTTAGGCAGTGTCTCTATAATGGCTTGTTCATTCATGCAGGGTCTCTGCAACTTTTGGTTCGTAAAAGTCCCAAATCTAGTGCAACAAATGCTAGAAATATATGATTATTATAAATGGTTTGCCTTTACCCTTGCTGAATGCATATGTTTCATCCCCACACCTATTGCAATAATCCTATCACTTTGGCAATTCATTGTAATCTCTAAGGTAGTTTTGACTCACCTGTGTAATTACTTAAAGACAACTCCTGCAAAAATTGATGCTGATTCTGGGGAACTAGTAGAGAGTATCAAGCTACTGTCCCAAGTGTTAAAACAAATTAGAGAGGGAAAGGAATTAGATAAGCACACAATTCTCCAACTGGATATTGTGGAATCAAAATTTTTAGGATGCAATAACACCGCAGAAGATCAACCAATCCAAAATGCTATAGTCTCTCTATTAACAATTGTGGATAGGACCATTGTTCAACCAGGAGAAGGGGTGGTGCACGTAAAGACATATAAGGCATTCATTCCAAGAGACATGTAGGTTCTAAAAATGTGATTCCCAAGTTCTATGAGAAACCTTTCAAGAGCCTCAAAGAGCTAAAAAGGGTGTTTTTTATTCAATCCTAGTTTTGATGACATTGAATTTCTTTTGGGGGAATTTTACTCTCCCTTGGAAAAGGAAAAAATCCTCAATGAAACTAGGACAAACCCCAATTTGGAATCTTTACCATTGGTTCATCCAGACCTGGATTATACACGGCATGCCAACATGCAATATTTAATGAGATTCAGAGCAGATTTAATTGAAGCAATGAGATTGCATGCTAAAAGGCCTAATGCATGTCAAAAATTCGAAAAGCTGAAACAAGGGGAAGAAGAACACCCAAGTAGTTTTCTGGATAGGGTAAACGAAGCTGCAGAGACAATTCTTTGTCTCAGAGATACACATGCCCAGGATACCATTGACCACATACATAGACAGTTTGTGAAGGGAACCTCGATCCCGAAACAAAACTACTTTAGACAAAGTTGTCCATAGTGGGAATCACTAAAAACTAGAGAATGTAAGGCAACATGCAGCTTACATTCATGACTCAAAACAAAAAGAGACAAGATTAGCTAGAAAAACTGAAACTGATAAGGACTAAGTGATAGCTGATCTGAAGCATCAATTAAAGCAGGCAAAGTGGGAGAAAGAAATAGAGGAAGTGAAAAATTTTGCTCTCCAAACCAGTAGAAGCCAAAATCGGTACAGGCAGCCTACTAGCAACACCCAAAGAACAAAATCATCATTCCCACATTGCTACGTATGTGGACGGCTTGGACACGTCCTTCGATTTTGTAGATTTAGGCAGCAAATAGATTTTTCCAGAAATGGTAATCAAAATCAAAGAGACAGAGGCAACAGAAAGACCTTCTATAATTCTAAATGGTCTAAGAATAATAATGATATAAAAAGAAATTATGATAACAAACATGATGGTGCGTGCTGTAATCATGCATGTAAAAAATATAGTCAATCCCCTTCATTAGATGATATGGAAAGATATATTCAAATGGGAACAAAACCTAAGAAATCATTATGAATCGAGATTCATGATTTAAAACCTAATCAGTGTAATTTGGGTGTGGCAGAATATAGTCTAAGTGAGAAAAGCAAAATAAGAAATCTGGACAAAGTAGAGCAAGTGTCTAAAGTAAGCTACACAGAAGATGAACATAATCTGTGGTAGATAATCAGCAATGGGAAAAAATACTGCAAATGCGCAGAGAAATCTATGGAGATAATGAGGATGATTTTATAAGGGATCACCTTTCTCATTCCATATCACACACATTGGTTGAGAAGCATAAGGTTCAATCAAGCCATCACAAAAGCTCACATCAAGAAACTTTGCGATCTTGTTCAGAATCATCAAAAACTCAAATTCCTCTTTATTCCAAGTATAAAACAAAGGAGTAACTTGGATAAAGAACATTATGGCGAGGATTTACAAAGTTTCCAGATAGGAACACTTTCAGTAACCTTGGGGGAATTAGATGCCAAAATTCTATCCCATTTGTGTGCTTTACACACCGTGTTACAGATTGAGGTTAAAGAGCAAAACAATCAGTACGTTGGCAAAGATTTGATTTTAAAGGCACAACCCAGTGAGTTGCAGGATGATAACAGCTGTTTAGGAAATTCCACATCCACCTTTCTCAACCCCTTAGCTACAGAATTTCAACCAAAACTTTGGGTAAGGGAAAGGGAGTAGTTGTTGTCTCCAATACACAGTGTGGCTAATAATAACATCAATGAAACTGTTGCAGTGATTGATAACAAAAACCATCTGACTTCAGTCACACAAATAGCAGGGCAAGATAGGGTACATCAGTCAGCTTTTGAATCAGTATTTGTACCTGAAGTGTTGAAGGGAACACAAGCTAGCTGCCATATATTCCCAGATACTATTGAGGGGAAAACTTCTGATTTGGGGCATGACAGTTCTTTCAGTATCAGAGTGGACGGTAAATCAAGTCAAACCTCTATTTCTGCAGCCCTTAGTGAAAGCCAACATGAAATTTGCACAAATGACAATGCCTTACCAACTCTCAATGAGGGAATGCTTTTTAAGCCTGCTTTCTGTATTCCTGATTCTAAACTGAACTTCCCAAATGGTGCTATAGGAAATATGGGTTTTGACACTAATGACCATACACAACACTGGATCAATGATAAGTGTACACAAAATACTGAGGATTATTTATTACCCCTAGTGCCAGTGAAGTCCAATGACAGTGGAGAACCATTAGTTACCCTAGAAATTGGGGGGCTGGTACACTATGAAGGACTATTGGACACTGGTGCAACTTGTTCTGTTTTATACGAGGCACCTGAAGGATGCCAATATCAAGGCAGTTTAAGAGTAAAAGGGGTGGTTAGATAACTTCCTGGTTAAGATGGTGGCTGAGTAAAGAGCAGCTGCTTAACCACTCCTAACTGAAACATATAGGACTCCTCAAGAAGACATAAAAACAAATCCAGAGGAACGAAGGGACTCCACAACAAGGATCAGCATTGAAGATATGTGGAATTGGGGCATTTCCATGGTATAAGGGGTTGAAATAGCTCTCACTAAAACGCAAGTTGAGCAACCTACTCCCCCACCCCACATCACTTACAGTTCCAAAGCCAACACACAAGAGCTAGAGCAAGCTTGGGGCACCCGTTAAGTCCTTGGCAGCTACCTGGGGTCACCAGGGGCTATTCCTGAGAGCAGCAATATATAAGACCCCAAGAGGCTAAAGAACGCGCACGGACTTTGAACTCAAACCCTGAGTGCAGGCACAAGAGCAGGCTCTTGAGTCCACTGATCCTGAGTGCAGGAGGAGACTCAGATCCTGAGCACAGGAGTGGAACTTAAGTGAGGACCCAGTGCAGAGGGGTGCACGACTGTGGAAAAGCACCCTAAGACTATTAAAGGAGCCTCAGAACGAGGAACAAACAAGGGGGCCACCAGGACTTGACGCTGAGAACAATGAGATCTGAGACTTCAGGAGCCTAGCAAGCTCAAACAGACTCTGGGTGTGAGGAAGAACCTGAGAGGGTGCAGGGCTAACAATTGCAAGCCATTCTCAAGAACCCCAAAAGAGAAAGATCATCAAGAAGAAATTGGTAACAATGGACAACTTTTACACAGAGAAAGTCCAGACAGCAGAGCAAACAGCATAGAAGAACAAACAAATAATAACATCCAAACCTTCCAAAAATAATGAAAACTCGTCTCAAGCTAGTGAAGAGTTCAAATCTGAGATGATGAGAAAGATGGAAGAGATCTGGAAAGAAAATAACGGTTTAAAAGGCAGAATTTCACAACTGGAAAGTGAGGCAAGTCAACTGAAGACCAGAAATGACAAGATTGAAAAGGAAAATCAAAAAATTATAACTGAAAGCCAGTCGCTAAAGGCTAGAATTGAGCAATTAGAAGCTAATGATCACTCAAGATAGCAAGAACAAATAAAACAAAGTCAAACGACTGATAAAATAGAAGGAAAGATGAAATATCTCAATGAGAAATTGACAGATCAAGAAAACAGGGCAAGAAGAGACAATTTGAGAATCATTGGTCTTCCTGAAAAAGCAGAAATTAATAGAAATTTGGACTCCATACTAAAGGCAATTATTCAGCAAAATTGCCCTGAAGTTCTACAACAAGAGGGTAATATAGACACTGAAATGTTCCATAGATCACCCTCTACACTAGACCCAGAAAAGACAAGCCCCAGAAATATAATAGCCTAATTCAAGAGCCTCCAAGTAAAAGAAAAAATCTTACAAGAAGCCAGAAAGAGACAATACAAATATCAAGGAGCACCAATCAGGATCACACAGGATCTGGCAGCCTCTACGCTAAAAGACCACAAGGCTTGGAATATGATATTCAGAAAGGCAAGAGAACTTGGCCTTCAACCACGGATCAACTACCCATGAAACTGACTATATATTTCCAGTGGAAAGTATGGGCATTCAACAAAATTGAAGATTTCCAAGTATTTGCACAGAAAAGACCAGGACTAAATGGAAAGTTTAATATCCAACCACAAAAATCAATAGAAACATGAAAAGCTTTTGACATAATGTAGCACCCATTCCTATTGAAAACACTGGAAAGGATAGGAATAGAAGGACCTTTCCTAAAAATAACAACAAGTATATACCTAAAACCATCAACAAGCATCATATGCAATGGGGATAAATTAGAAGCCTTTCCAATAAGATCAAGAGTAAAACAAGGATGCCCATTATCACCTCTATTATTCAACATAGTAATAGAAACACTAGCAGTAGCAATTAGAGAAAAAAAAGAAATTGAAGGTATCAAAATACGCAATGAGGAGACTAAGCTATCACTCTTTACAGATGATTTGATGGTCTACTTAAAAAATCCTAGAGAATCAACTAAGAAGCTTGTAGAAATAAACAGGATATCAACAATTGGAATGCCATTCATTACTCATGGGAAGGACAAGCTAACATAATGAAAATGACCATTCTACCCAAATTAATTTACCTATTCAGCTACATACCTATCAAATTACCAAAAAAACTTCTTTACTGAATTAGGAAAAACTATAACAAATTTCATTTGGAATAACTAAAGGTCAAGAATATCAAGGGAAATATTGAAAAAAATGTGAAGGAAGGGGGCCTAGCAGTACCAGATTGTTCATGGGTAGGAAGAGCTAACATAAAGAAATTACCATTCTATGCAAATTAATTTACATTTTTAGTGCCATACCTATTAACCTACCAAAAACCTTTTTTACTGAATTAGAAAAAAACTATAACAAAGTTTATATGGAAGAAGAAAAGATCAAGAATATCAAGGGAAATAATGAAAAAAAAAAGGTAAAGGAAGGTGGCCTAGCAGTACCAGATATTAATCTATACTATACAGCAGTGGTCATCAAAACAATATGGTACTGGCTAAGAGACAGAAGGGACAATCAGTGGAATAGACTTGGGGTAAATGAGATCAGCAAGACAGTGTACGATAAACCCATAGAGCCCAACTTTCTGGACATGAATCCACTATTTGACAAAAACTGCAGGAAAATTTAGAAAACAATATGGGAGAGATTAGGTTTAGATCAACATCTCACACCCTGTACCAAGATAAATACAGAATGCGTGAATGACCTGAATATAAAGAGGGAAACTATAAATAAGTTAAGTGAACACAGAATAGTATACTTGTCAGATCTCTGGGAAAAGAAAGATTTTAAAACCAAGCAAGAGTTAGAGAAAATTACAAAATGTAAATTAAATGGTTTTGATTATATTAAACTATAAAGCTTTTGTACAAACAAAAACAATGGAATCAAAATCATAAGGGAAACAACAAATTGGGAAAAATATCTTTATAAAAAAAACTGTAACGGGGTCTAATTACTCAAATATACAAGGAGTTAAATCAATTTTATAAAAAGTTAAGCCATTCCCCTATTGATAAATAGGAAGAGACGTGAATAGGCAATTTTTAGGTAAAGAAATCAAAAGTATCAACAAGCACATGAGAAAGTGTTCTAAATCTCTAATAATTAGAGAAATGCAAATCAAGACAACTCTGAGGTATCACCTCACACCTAGCAGATTGGCTAAAATGAAAGGGGAGAGCAATGAATGCTGGAGGAGATGTGGCAAAATTGGTTCATTAATGCATTGCTGGTAGAGTTGTAAACTGATCCAACCGTTCTGGCTGGCAATTTGGAACTATGCTCAACGGACTATAAAAAAATACCTGCCCTTTGATCCAGCGATACCATTGTTTGGTTTGTACCCCAAAAAGATCATAAATAAATAGACTTGTAGGAAAATATTTATAGCTGTGCTTTTTGTGGTGACGAAGAACTGAGAAAAGAGGGTATGTCCTTCAATTGGGGAATCGCTGAACAAATTGTGTTATATGCTGGTGATGGAATACTATTGTGCTAAGAGGAATAATAAATTAGAGGAATTCCAGGTGAACTGGAAAGACCTCCGGGAACAGATGCAGAGTGAAAGGAGCAGAGCCAGAAGAACATTGTACACAGAGACTGATATACTATGGTAAAATCAAATGCAATGGACTTCTGTACTAGCAGCAATGCAATGACACAGGACAGCTCTGAGGGATTTATGGTAAAGAGCACTACCCACATTTAGAGGAAGGACTGCAGGAGAGGAAACATATAAGAAAAACAACTCCTTGAACGCATGGGTTGAGGTGGACATGATTGGGAATGTAGACTCGAAACAATGACACCAATACAAATAACAACAATTTGGAACTAGGTCTTGATCAATGACACATGACAAAACCTGTGGAAATGTGCATTGGCCATGGGTGGGGGGAGTGCAGGGAGTAAAGGGGAAAGTAGGAGCATGAATCATGTAACCATGTTAAAAATGAATATTAATAAATGTTTAAAAAAAGATTACGAGGGGCAGCTGGGTAGCTCAGTGGAGTGAGAGTCAGGCCTAGAGACAGGAGGTCCTAGGTTCAAACCCGGCCTCAGCCACTTCCCAGCTGTGTGACCCTGGGCAAGTCACTTGACCCCCATTGCCCACCCTTACCACTCTTCCACCTATGAGACAAAACACCGAAGTACAAGGGTTTAAAAAAAATTAAAAAAAAAATTAAAAAAAAAAAAGATTACGAGAAGCTTCTGGGGTATCACAGCAAGTCCCGAAGCTAAAAGTTAAAATGCTATAATTTGGTCCTCTAACTCTTGAACACACCTTCTTATTGATGCCATCATTTCCTTCAAACCTCATGGGAGGAGATCTCCTATGCAAATTGGCTGCCACCTTCTGTGTAAATGAAATTGACTCTAGCCTGGTCATAGTCAAAAATCTAATTACCCTAGGCTTCTAGATTATATCATCCCCACCTCCCTTAGTTGGAGAGGGGAGATAATTAATCACATGTGACAATAAGATCAAATCAAGAACAAGGGACTGCCCATTGGGCAGTCCAAATCAGTGTAGATGCTGCCATTGAATTAGAGGTGGACCCACAGCAAATGATGAGGGTCAGTATCTCTATAAATATGTGGGTTACAAGCTGGTAAGGGGTGTTTCGGCTTTGGACATGGGGCTGAAGGTGCTCGGCTGAGACCTCAAAATGCTTCTACTCTGAATTGTCAAGTGGGTAAGTTAGGCTGACTTCCTTGGGCTACCTTGGCGTTTCCAAACTCTGCCTTAAGTATGCTTACAGCCTCTCTGATTTCTAAAGTCTTGTGGCTTGTAATCTAGTTTAATTAGTCTTTTAACCCTCTCTCTCCATCCAGGCCTCTCCAGGCCTGGACTGGCCTCTCCCTCTCTCTATTTACCTACCTTTTACCTTCCTAATTGTAAATAAACTACCTTAAACCTGATCCTGACTTTGGTCTATTTTAATTATAGAATCAATCTGAATTGTTTATTCCTGGAGACCACATTTTAAATATATATATATATATATATATATACATATATATATATATATATATATATA
>NC_058131.1:356701676-356747391 GCF_016433145.1 Gracilinanus agilis | reverse complement strand
TAAAACACCATCCCATTTTATTTTTAGACCCATGTAGTGAGGAACCCTCATACCAATCAACTAATAACATCTATGAGGTTCCAGACAATATCAATATTCAGGATTACGTGTGGGCTAAAAATTTAAATGAGGTGGTCAGGATATTGTCAGCAGAACCAGGAAAGATAGAGGTAAAAGAAGGTTTACCTCCAAGAATTCCTGAGTTCAGACTTAGCCAAGAGGTGATAGAGGGAGTGAAACACATCAAAGAGAGTTTATTAAAGCAGGGTATATTAAAATATGGCTTTTCACAATATAATACACCAATCATGCCTGTAAAGAAAGCCAAATTATCTCCTGATGGGAAGCCTCAATGGCGTTTAGTACATGATCTCAGAGCAATAAATGACCATGAACAAAAGACCCATGCTGTGGTACCAAGTCCATCACAAATCATAGCAATTCCACCTGAAGCTCCTTGGTTTACTGTTCTGGACCTGAGCTCTGTGTACATCTCTCTTCCCCTGCACAGAGACAGCCAGAAGCTGTTCTCTTTCTCATGGGAACGCAAATCCAACCTATGGACCCATCTGCCCCACGGTTTCTCAGATTCAACTTCAGTCTTCTGTCAAATCCTGCAGAGAGACCTTGAGTCAATAACTTTCCAAAACAGCAAAATGGTACATTATGTTGATGACATCCTGCTAATGTCACCATCTGCTGAAGTCTGTTACACTGATAGCATACACTTAATCAAAGAGCTAGGCAAAAGGGGCCATAAAATTTCCAAATTGAAACTTCAATTTGTGATGGAAAAAGTAAGTAATTTAGGATTCATCCTAGAGAAAGGCTCCAGAAGAATTTCCCAAAAGAGAACACAAGATATACAAAATCATAGGAATAAGGAGCTTCTGTAGAAACTGGATTCCAGGTTATGCTTTCATCGCAAGACCTCTGATAGAGCTAACCAGGAAGGAAGTTCCAGAACCATTAAAGCTGACTAAAGATCATATCCATGCAATAGAGAAATTAAAATCACTTACTCTGTCAGCTCCAGCCCTAGGTATCCCTGATCATGACAAACCATTCCTTCTTTATGTATATGAAGATAAAGGAATAACCTCTAGTGTTCTCACACAAACATTCAGGAATAGATTAAGACCACATGCTTACTACAGCTCAAAATTAGATTCGGTGATTTGTGGTATGCCTAGTTGTTTAAAAGTCATAGCTGCTGTAGCCATCATGATTAGAAAATCTTCATCCTTCGTATTAGGGAGTGAACTGAAAGTATTTTCCCCACACCAAGTGGAATCTACTTTAAGAAACACCATATTACAAGTGTTCACCTACCAAAGACTATCACAATACCAAGTGATATTGTTGGCTAATGAAAATATAACTTTTCACTGGTGCAAAAACTTAAATCCTGTGACTCTGATTCCAGATTTACCTCTGATGGGAGAAAGTCTATATATCTGTGAAGATGCACTTAACATCATGCATAAAACAAGACCTGATTTATAAGATAAGCCCATTAAAAACCCCGATATGACCTTATTCACAGATGGATCGTCATATATGGTAGACAATCAGAGATATACTGGAGCAGCCATAGTGACAGCCTCGGAGACGCTTTGGTACTCATCATTACCATCTACCATGAGTGTGAGGGCTCCATGTTCAAAAAACACTCAGTCTCATGGGATCCCTGTTTTGTGGGAATTTCCATAGCTAGATTCAATGTGAGTATTGTTTAAATTCTCCATTTTACAAATGAAAAACTGAAGCTCATAAAGGGCTTTGTGATAGAGTAGATAGAGCATCAGGCCTGAAGTAAGGAAGACTCATCTTCATGAGTTCAAATCTGGCTTCAAACATTTATTAGCTCTGTGACTCTGGGGAAGTCACTTAACCTTGTTGACTTCAGTTTCTTCAGGATAAAATGAACTGGAGAAGGAAATGGTAAGCCACTCCAATATCTTTGTTATGATGAAATCACCAAGGATCAGATGCAACTGAAAGAAAAAGGAAATGGTTTCCTAAGAGCTAGCTGTGCAACTAGCTCTTACTGAGCTGGACAAACATCTAGATCTCTCAACTCATAAACATACTATTTCCCACATTAACTATGCTTCCTCCCTTAATTTATCAAAGTTATATTTTCCTCCTGAGAAATAGCAGTTTATAACCTCAAGGTTGCTTCCAATTTTTAAATCTCAGATTCTATCCCATGAGGCCCCTTCCAGCTTTAGCATTATAGGTTTTATATTCTAAAGATGCTTACAGGCAGTCCATCAGCATTTATTACGTTCCTATTATAAGTCTTACACTTTTTAAAAGCTAGGGACAAAAAAGATGGAGAAGACAGTCCCTGTTTTCAATGAGCTTATAATTTATAGGAGAGATATCAAGCAAATATATAAGTACAAACAAGCTATACACAGAGTTAACAAAATATTATTTAAAGATGGAGAGTGCTGAAATTAAGAGGGCTGGGAAAGGATTCTATAAAAAAATGAGATTTTAGTTGGAATTTGGAGGAAGTTATGGAAGCCTAGAGATGGAGATGAGGATGGAGAGAATTCTGGACATGATACAGTCATGAAAAATCCCCAGAGCCTAGAGATAGAATATCTTTTTAGTGGAATGCTAAGAGAAGGTGTCATTGAAAGATTATGCATCGGAATGAAAAATAAGATGGAAGTGGGTTAGAGGCTTGTTTCTTAAGGGTTTTGCATGCCAAACATAACATTTTATATTTGTTCCTAGAGGTTGTAGGAAGCCATGGGAGCTTATTGAGTGACATAGTTGTATCTAAGCTTTTAGGAAAATAAGGTTGTTAAATTAATAGAATAATTTTCCAGATATAATTATTCTCATCTACAATGCCCCGGTCTGAATTTTTATATTGTAGGATTTTTCACCTATTCAGTAGTGTCTCTTTTTTGGGTGTTACAGTGGAGAGAGTGCTTAGCCTAAAGCCAGGAAGACCTTAATTCAGATCAGACACATTTTAGCTGTGTGACCTTGGGAAATCACATAAATTGTTTCAATTTCATCAACTGTTTCAATTTCAACTGTAAGATGGGGAAAACAATGGCATCTTCCTCTCAGGGTTGTTCTGAGTACCGAATGAAGAAATATTTGTAAGCATTTAGCAAAAAGCCTTGCACATAGTAGGTGATATGCAAGAGGTTTGAGGTAAAAATCTTGGTTCAAGATAGATAACCTTTACAAAAATTCAAGACTCCACAAATCAGCTTAAAAATAAAAAGGGAAACTCATTAATTTGGAAAGCAATGTTGAATGGCTGTGAGACAGTGTACATGTGGAAGACTGTCTCCCAAAAGAGATGTATTCTTGGCTCTTTATACCTTTCAAACAATAGGGCCTACATGACTAGAGATGGTATGATAATGGTATGTTAATGTGTTTCTGGAACCCAAGATACGTCATGTGGTCGTGTCCTATGCCTAAAAGTCAAAAGGGGGTGAGCTGTTTAGCTTATAGGATAATAAAATATGTAGGACATAAAGTAGGTGGTTATCAGTGACAAGTGGGGAGGTACCTATATGGGCTCATCAAGAATGAGGGGAGAGGCCAGAGTCACCTCTGATGGCACTAAAGGAATGCAAGGAATAATGAGACTTTTAAGTACTTCTTGACCTGGAACACTTTTGGGGTTTTGGGATATTTGGATGATCCTGTACTGCCATATCATTAGGTACTTAAGAAATGATTTTTTCATTCCTTCCTTGTTTCCTTCTTTCCTTCCTCCCTGTCTGCCTGGCTTCCTTTCTTCCAAGACTTATACAGGCTTCTGCATAAAGGGCACCTATTCTGGTCTAGTCTTTTAAACTGAGGGGTAAAATGGAAAAAGAAGTTAGTCCCTTAGGTCTTCTCTCCAAGGTATAAGATGCAAGGGAAAGGAGGGTGGTTGGCTTCTCCAGGCTCCTCCTTTTTCCCTACCTTTAGATAAAATGGAAACATCACCAAAATTACACCAGCTTCCATATCATCTTCACCACCCTCCTTTCTCTCTCCATTTTCAGGAGACTTCAGCATAGGGATGTAAACTCAGCTTCTTGGGACTCAGGCAAGTAAGCCAGAGTCTGATGGCAGTTTGAACTCCTGAATTTCTCTTTATACTCAGAGCACTAATGTATGCTTGTTGTTCTTCAGTCATGCCTCACTCTTTGTGACACTATTTGGGGTTTGATCCTGAAGGGCTTTGCTATGTCTTTCTAAATCTCATTTTACAGATGAAGAGCTGAGGCAGATGGGATAAAGTGACTTGCCCAGGATCACACAATTATTTAGTGAGTTCAGATTTGAGCTTATGAATGTTATGGGAGGACCCTCCTTATCTGGATTGGCTAGACTCAGGGACCCAGAAGTTCCTCATGTGCTTTTTATGGCCTGGAATCCCTCTAGTGACTTGGGATCTCCAGGGGACCCCACACCCCTCTACATAAAGAAAAGTCTTCCTGATTCTAGACCTGGCATTCTCTCTATTATGCCACCTACCTACCACAGTATCCACTTAAGCTGCATTAATAGAGGTATGGATTTCAGGATGAGGGCTATGATGGCTCTGCTGTTTCCTGAAGGATTCTGACAAGTTGAAGTGTGTCCAAAGGAAGGCAATGAGGATGCTGGGAAGATTGGAGGCCATGCTCTATTGCCTTATCAGATGCAGTTGAAAGAGTTGAAAGAAGTGAGGATATTTAGCCATTATAATAGAAACTCCAGGTGGAATAAGGTCACTGTCTCTAAACATTTGAATAGCTGTTATGAGATAGTTGAGTGAGAGATCTGATTTATTGTGTTGGGTCCCAAGCAGAAGTAGGAAAGTAGGAAAATGAGGCAGCCATCTCAGTAGGGCCATTTGTAGTTCCATTAAAGGAGAAAATTCCTAACAATGAGAGTCACTCAAAAAGTGTTGGGAGCTGCAGCAGGAGGTACTAACTTTCCTGTGACTCAGTTCTTGAAGCAGAGATTCCTCTGACCACCCTTCAGGGATGCTGAGGAAGGGGCTTCTGCTCAGGGAAAGGTTAGACTGGAGGCCTTGGAAGCTCCCCACAAGTCTGAGATTTAATGGTATGAAGGCTGAGTGACTTTTCTTTCCGCTTTGCTGGTGTTGTCTGTAAAATAAGTAGAAAACAAGACTAGATGGTGTCTCATATCTTTTGTACTGCTGAAGCTCTATAAAAGAAGCTGATTTAGAGAAGGCTCACAATGTTCATTCCTCCTGCCCTGGGGTCTGAAAGCAATTGTGTCCTAGCAAATAAAGTTTTAACAATAGGTTTGGAAGAGGCAGAGGCAAGAGATTTAAAGAATTCTTGGACATACACACCTTTAGTCTAGAAAATAATTGTAGCTAATAACAATAAAGATTTATATAGAGTTCATTTTGTAACAACCACTGTGCCAAGAGCTTTACAATTATTATCTCATTTGATCGACACAGCAACCCTGGGAGGTAGGTTTCTATTCCTATTACCATTTTATGGATGAGGAAACTGAGGTAAACAAAGATTAAGAAACATATCCAGGGGGCAGCTGGGTAGCTCAGTGGAGTGAGAGTCAGGCCTAGAGACAGGAGGTCCTAGTTCAAACCCGGCCTCAGCCACTTCCCAGCTGTGTGACCCTGGGCAAGTCACTTGATCCCCATTGCCAATCTTCCACCTATGAGACAATACACCGAAGTACAAGGGTTTAAAAAAAAAAGAAAAAAGAAACATATCCAGGGTCACACAGCTATTAATTATCTGAGCTTGGCTTTTAACCCAGGTCTTTCTGACACTGGAACAAAACAATGAACAAAACAATAAATCAAACCCTGATATATAGTGATAACAAATTTCTGAGAGGTAAACCCTCATACTGAAAATAAATATTTGGGTAGAGCTGGTGCTAGCACAGGCAACCCTCATAGTTAACTAAGGCAGTCTCAAGAAATTTTCCTTTCCCAGGTTGAAACTTTCTGAACAAAAGATTTAATAGACATTTTCTCTTTTCCCTCCTTTTCTTTTTCTAAAAAATACTTTCATTGATATCTTTTGTTGTTCTATCATTTCAGTCATGTTTAAGATTTTGTGACTCTTTGGGGATTTTCTTACCAAATATACTGGAGTGTTTTTCCAATTATTTCTTAGCTCATTTTCCAGATGAGAAAACTGAGGTAGATGGGGTTAAGTGACTTGCTTGGGTCATACAGCTAGTGTCTGAGGTTAGATGTGAACTCAGGTTTTCTTGATTCTAGCAGTGCTCTAACCCCTTCTATACCCTCAGACCCATAGTTCATGAATTCAAGCTTTTTTCTTGGTGTATCTCTTTATTTGTGCTACAGTAGGGCTCCCCCTACTCTGTCCTGTTATTAGATTTGGTCCTCTGATAATTTCCTGTAGGATGCTGTCTAAACTTTTTCTTTTATCATGATGTTCTGGTAAACCAATAATTCTTAAATTGTCTCTTCTAGCTTGGTTACTGGTTGAGGAGAAATCAGGGAAACACAGCAAAAACACCTGGAAGATGGTGGCTTAGAGAGAGTGAAACATCAGGCCACAGGCCAGATGGCTTCCTCACATGGAGATAGAGAACAAAGGGCTTTAAGAGGAAAGAAAACCAGATCAAACACAAGGACAGTGCAGGGGGACCCCACTGCTAGACAGCTCAGCTTAGGGAAAAAGCTCCTTCTTGTCCCACCCACATTTTTTTATTTCTTTGTTTTTCCCTCCTCTCCAGGTAGCCTCAGGGCAGATGAAGCAATAAGACTAATCCAATCAAAACAGGATTAATCCCATCAAATGGACAGAGGAGAAGTCTTCAGAGAGCAGAGAAAGTAAATACAAACTTCCATTGCCAGCTGGGGGAAGATCTTTCATCAAAGATCATTAAATACATCTGTTCAAAGCAGTAGAACAGAAAAAAATATGAGTAAACAACAGAAAAAGAGAAAAGAAATGACAATTGGCAACTTCTTCCAAGGAAGTGAAGAGAGAGCAAATGAAATAGAAATAAAAGAAGAAGTTCCAGCAAATTGGACACAGGCTTTGGAATATATCAAAATTCAACTTCATGAACTCAAAAAACAAAGAAGAGAAGCTGAAGACAATTTGAAAAAGGAAATATATGAACTAAAACAAGAAAATCAAGGCTTGAATACCAGAATTGGCTGGCTTGAAAATGAAGGAAAGAAGGCAAAAGATCATATATGAAGAAAATCAGGCCAGAAGGAGAGGGATGACAAAAAGCCAGGGAAGAAATTCAGTCTTTAAAAAACAGAACTCAACAACTAGAAGCAAATGACTTCACAAGGCAGTAAGAATATATAAAACAAAATTAAACAAAATGAAAAATTTGAGGAGAATATAAAACAACTCATTCATTCAACCAAAGATCTGGAGAACAGACCTTGAAGAGACAATTAAAGAATTATTGGTTTACCAGAACATCATGATAAAAGAAAAAGTTTAGACAGCATCCCACAAGAAATTATCAGAGAAAATTGCCCTGAAATTTTTTTAGCGTTTATTAATAATCATTTTTAACATGGTTACATGATTCATGCTCCTATTTTCCCATTCACCCCCCACATCACCTCCACTCATGGCCAATGCACATTTCCACTGGTTTTATCATGTTTCATTGATGAAAACCTATTTCCAAATTGTTGATAGTTGCATTGGTGTGGTAGTTTTGAATCTACATCCCCAATCAAGTCCTCCTCAAACCATATTTCAAGCAGTTGTTTGTTTTATATGTTTCCTCTCCAGCAGATCTTCCTCTGAATGTGGGCAGCGTTCTTTACCATAAATCCCTCAGAGCTATCCTGTGTCATTGTTTTCTGCTGGTACAGAAGTCCATTAAATTCGATTTTACCATAGTATATCAGTCTCTGTGTACAATGTTCTTCTGGCTCTGCTCCTTTCGCTCTACATCAGTTCCTGGAGGTCTTCCCAGTTAACCTGGAACTGTTCTAGTTTATTATTCCTTTGAGCTCAATAGTATTTCATCACCAGCATATACCACAATTTGTTCAGCCATTCCTCAATTGAAGGACATGCCCTCCTTTTCCAGATCTTTGCCACCACAGAAAGCACAGCTATAAATATTTTTGTCCATGTCTGTTTATCTATGATCTCCTTGGGGTACAAACCCAACAATGGTATGGATAGATCAAAGGGCAGTCATTCTTTTATAGCCCTTTGAGCATAGTTCCAAATTGCCAGCCACAATGGTTTAATCAGTTTACAACTCTACCAGCAATGTATTAATGTCCCAATTTTGCCACATCCTATCCAGCATTCATTACTCTCCCCTTCTTTCATGTTAGCCAATCTGCTAGGTGTGAGTTGATACCTCAGAGTTGTTTTGATTTGCATTTCTCTAATTATTAGAGATTTGGAACACTTTCTCATGTGCTTATTGATAGTTTTGACTTCTTTACCTAAAAATTGCCTATTCATGTCTCTTGCCCATTTATCAATTGGGGAATGGCTTGATTTTTTTATACAATTGCTTTAACTCCTTGTATAGTTGAGTAATTAGACCCCTGTCAGAGTTTTTTGTTATAAAGATTTTTTCCCAAATTGTTGTTTCCCTTATGATTTTGACTATTGTTTTTGTTTGTACAAAAGCTTTTTAGCTTAACATAATCAAAACCATTTAATTTACATTTTGTAATTTTCTCTAACTCTTGCTTGGTTTTAAAATCTTTCCTTTCCCAGAGATCTGACAGGTATGCTATTTTGTGTTCACTTACCTTCTTTATAGTTTCCCTCTTTATATTCAGGTCATTCACCCATTCTGAATTTATCTTGGTAGAGGGTGTGAGATGTTGATCTAAACATAATCTCTCCCATATTTTTTTCCAAATTTCCCAGCAGTTTTTGTCAAATGGTGGATTCATGTCCCAAAAGTTGGGCTCTTTGGGTTTATCATACACTGTCTTGCTGATGTCATTAACCCCAAGTCTATTCCACTGATTCGCCCATATGTCTCTTAGCCAGTACCATATTGTTTTGATGACTGCTGCTTTATAGTACAGTTTAATATCTGGTACTGCTAGGCCCCCTTCCTTCACATTTTTTTTTCATTATTTCCCTTGATATTCTTGATCATTTGGTATTCCAAATGAACTTTGTTATATTTTTTTCTAATTCAGTAAAGAAGTTTTTTGGTAGTTTGATAGGTATGGCTCTAAATAGGTAAATTAGTTTGGGTAGGATGGTCATTTTTATTATGTTAGCTCATCCTACCCATGAACAATTAATGGCTGTCCAATTGTTGAGATCCAGTTTTATTTATTTGGTAAGTGTTTTGTAGTTGTTTTCGTATAATTGCTCTGTTTGTTTTGGCAGATAGATTCCCAAGTATTTTATATTGTCTAGGGTGATTTTAAATGGTGTTTCTCTTTCTACCTCTTGCTGCTGTGATGTGTTGGAAATATATATAAATGCTGATGATTTATGTGCATTTATTTTGTATCCTGCAACTTTGCTAAAGTTGTTGATTATTTCTACGAGCTTCTTAGTTGATTCTCTAAGATTTTTTAAGTAGACCATCATATCATCTGGAAAGAGTGATAGTATAGTCTCCTCATTGCCTATTTTGATACCTTCAATTTCTTTTTCTTCTCTAATTGCTACTGCTAATGTTTCTTGTACTATGTTGAATAATAGAGGTGATAATGGGCATTTTTGTTTCACTCCTGATCTTATTGGGAAGGCTTCTAAATTATCTCCATTGCATATGATACTTGTTGATGATTTTAGGCATATACAGTTTATTATTTTTAGGAAAGGTCCTTCAATTCCGTTGTTTTCAATAGGAATGTATGCTGTTTTTTGTCAAAAGCTTTTACAATATCTATTGAGATAATCATGTGATTTTTATTTGTTAGATTGTTGATATGGTCAATTATGTGGATGGTTTTCCTAATGTTGAACCAGCCTTGAATTCCTGGTATAAATCCCACCTGATCATGGTGGATGATCTTCTTAATTACTTGATGGAGTCTCTTTGCTAGTATTCTATTTAAGATTTTTGCATCTATGTTCATGAGGGAGATTGGTCTATAGTTTTCTTTCTCTGATTTTGATCTACCTGGCTTTGGAATCAGTAATATATTTGTGTCAATAAAAGGAATTTGGTGGACTCCTTCTTTGCTTATCATATCAAATAATTTGTATAGTATTGGGATTAGTTGGTCTTTGAATGTCTGATAGAATTCACTTGTGAATCCATCAGGCCCTGGAGATTTTTTCTTAGGGAGTTCTTTGATGGCTTGTTTAATTTCTATTTTTGATATGGGATTATTTAGGTATTCTATTTCTTCTGCTGTTAATCTAGGTAATTTATATTTTTGTAAATATTCATCCATATCTCCTAAATTGTTATATTTGTTGCCACATAATTGGGCAAAGTAGTTCTTAATGATTGCCTTAATTTCCTCTTCATTATAGGTGAGGTCTCCCTTTTCATCTTTTCATTTATTTATTTATTTATTTATTTATTTATGATCTCTGACAAAGCCAAAGTAAAAATAGATATGATTAAAAAAAACAGGAAAGGTCATTACATCCTGATTAAAGGCAGTATAAACAATGAGGAAATAACACTGCTCAATATGTATACACAAGTGGTATAGCATCCAAATTCATAAAGGAGAAACTGGCAAAGCTCAAGAAGGAAATAGATAGTAAAAGCATAATAGTGGGAGATCTAAATATTCCTCTTTCAGATCTAGATAAATCAAACCAAAAAATAAATAAGAAAGAGGTAAGAGAGGTGAATGAAGTCCTAGAAAAATTAGATCTAATTGATATGTGGAGAAAAATAAATAGGGTAAAAAAGAATACACCTTCTTTTCAGGTACACATGGTACATTCACAAAGATTGACCATGTAATAGGGCATAGAGTCATTGCAAACAAATGCAAAAGAGCAGATATAATAAATGTAACCTTCTCAGATCATAATGCAATAAAAATAATAATTAGTAAGGGCACCTGGACAGGCAAATCAAAAACCAATTGGAAATTAAACAATATGATTCTCCAAAACCAATTTGTTAAAGAAGAAATCATAGAAACAATCAACAATTTCATTGAAGAGAATGACAATGATGAGACATCCTACGAAACTCGGGTGGGAGGTAGCCAAAGCAGTACTCTGTCTGAAATTTATATCCTTGAATGCATTTATTAACAAATTAAGGAGGGCAGAGATTAATGAATTCGGCATGCGACTCAAAAAATTAGAAAGCGAGCAAATTAAAAATCCCCAGATGAAAATTAAATTAGAAATACTAAAAATTAAGGGATAAATTAATAAAATCAAAAGTAAAAGAACTATTGAAATAATAAATAAGACTAAAAGCTGGTATTTTGAAAAAACAGATAAAATAGACGAAGTACTTGTCAATCTAATGAGAAAAAATGAAAGAAGAAAACCAAATTCACAGTATCAAAGATGAAAAGGGAGATCTCACCTCTAATGAAGGGGAAATTAAGGCAATCATTAAGAACTATTTTGCCCAATTATATGGCAACAAATATAACAATTTAGGAGATATGGATGAATACTTACAAAAATATAAATTACCTAGATTAACAGCAGAAGAAATAGAATACCTAAATAATCCCATATCAAAAATAGTAATTGAACAAGCCATCAAAGAACTCCCTAAGAAAAAATCACCAGGACCTGATGGATTCACAAGTGAATTCTATCAGACATTCAAAGAGCAACTAATCCAAATACTATACAAATTATTTGATATGATAAGCAAAGAAGGCATCCTAACAAATTCCTTTTATGACACAAATATGGTACTGATCTCAAAGCCAGGTAGATCAAAAACAGAAAAAGAAAACTATAGACCAATCTCCCTCATGAACATAGATGCAAAAAATCTTAAATAGAATATTAGCAAAGAGACTCCACCAAGTAATTAAGAAGATCATACACCATTATCAGTTGGGATTTATACCAGGAATGCAAGACTGGTTCAACTTTAGGAAAACCATCCACATAATTGACCATATCAACAGTCTAACAAACAAAAATCACATGATTATCTCGATAGATGCTGAAAAAGCCTTTGACAAAATACAGCATCCATTCCTATTGAAAACACTGAAAAGTATAGGAATAGAAGGACCTTTCCTAAAAATAATAAACAATATATACCTAAAATCATCAACTAGCATTATATGCAATGGGGATAAATTAGAAGCCTTCCCAATAAGATCAGGAGTGAAATAAGGATGCCCATTATCACCTCTATTATTCAACATAGTAATAGAAACACTAGCAGTAGCAATTAGAGAAGAAAAAGAAATTGAAGGTAACAAAATAGGCAAGGAGGAGACTATGCTATCACTCTTTACAGATGATTTGATGGTCTACTTAAAAAAATCCTAGAGAATCAACTAAGAAGCTTGTAGAAAAAATCAACAACTTTAGCAAAGTTGCAGGATACAAAATAAATGCACATAAATCATCAGCATTTATATATATTTCCAACACATCACAGCAGCAAGAGGTAGAAAGAGAAACACCATTTAAAATCACCCTAGACAATATAAAATACTTGGGAATCTATCTACCAAAACAAAAACAGCAATTATAGTAAAAAAACTACAAAACACTTTCTAAACAAATAAATCAGGATCTCAACAATTGGAATGCCATTGATTGCTTATGGGTAGGACAAGCTAACATAACGAAAATGACCATTCTACCCAAATTAATTCACCTATTTAGCTCCATACCTCTCAAATTACCAAAAAACTTCTTTACTGAATTAAGAAAAACTATAACAAATTTCATTTGGAATAACTAAAGGTCAAGAATATCAAGGGAAATATTGAAAAAAAATGTGAAGGAAGGGGGCCTAGCAGTACCAGATATTAAACTGTACTATAAAGCAGCAGTCATTAAAACAATATGGTACTGCCTAAGAGACAGAAGGGAGAATCAGTGGAATAGACTTGGGGTAAATGAGATCAGCAAGACAGTGTATAATAAACTCAAAGAGCCCAACTTTTGGGACATGAATCCACTATTAGACAAAAACTGCTGGGAAATTTGGAAAACAATATGGGAGAGATTAGGTTTAGATCAACATCTCACACCCTGTACCAAGATAAATTCAGAATGGGTTAATGACCTGAATATAAAAAGGGAAACTATAAATAAGTTAAGTGAACACAGAATAGTATACTTGTCAGATCTCTGGGAAAAGAAAGATTTTAAAACCAAGGAAGAGTTAGAGAAAATTACAAAATATAAATTAAATGGTTTTGATTATGTTAAGCTAAAAAGCTTTTGTACAAACAAAAACAATAGTCAAAATCATAAGGGAAACAACAAATTGGGAAAAAATCTTTATAACAAAAAACTGTGACAGGGGTCTAATTACTCAAATATACAAGGAGTTAAATGAATTTTATAAAAAGTTAAGCCATTCCCCAATTGATAAATGGGCAAGAGACATGAATAGGCAATTTTTAGGTAAAGAAGTCAAAACTATCAATAAGCACATGAGAAAGTGTTCCAAATTTCTAATAATTAGAGAAATGCAAATCAAAACAACTCTGAGGTATCAACTCACACCTAGCAGATTGGCTAACACGAAAGAAGGGGAGAGTAATGAATGCTAGATGGAATGTGGCAAAATTGGGACATTAATGCATTGCTGGTGGAGTTGTGAAATGACACAAACCATTCTGGCTGGCAATTTGGAACTATGCTCAAAGGGCTATAAAAGAATAACTGCCCTTTGATCCAGCCAAACCATTGTTGGGTTTGTACCCCAAAGAGATCATAAATAAACAGACTTGTAGGAAAATATTTATTTCTGCGATTTTTGTGGTGGCAAAGAACTGGAAATGGAGTTTAGTCTTTCCTAGTTTCCTGACTGAGCCCAGATGATAACAGATCAACCTCCATATTGTAACTGATTTTCTAACTGCCTGATGGGAGGGGGGAAGTGAAGGAGCTCTCAGCAAGATCTTGCATCTCCCTTCCAGTCCAAGCCTGTTTGTGTGTGTGTCCCTCCATAGACCAAAAGATTAGTGAGACCTGATTGCTAAAGACCCCTGGAATCTTATAGCTTCCCAAATACAAAAGTACTCAACACGTATGCACCAAATGGTATAGCTTCCAAATTTCTAAAGGAGAAGCTAGTGGAGGTGAAAAAATGAAATAGACAGCAAAACTATACTAGTAGGGGACCTCAACCTTCCCCTCTCATATCTAGATAAATCAAACCAAAAAGTAAATAAGAAAGAGATAAGAGAGGTGAATTAAATCCTATAAAATTAGAGTTAATAGATATATGGAGAAAAATAAATAGGGACAAAAAGGAATACACCTTCTTTTCAGCAGCACATGGAATATTCACAAAGATAGACCACGTAATAAGGCATAGAAACATAGAAAACAAATGCAAAAAAGCAGAAATAATAAATGTAACCTTTTCAGATCTTAATGCAATAAAAATAGTTATTAGTAAGAATACATAAAGAGGAAAACCAAAAAACTAATTGGAAATTAAATAACATTATTTCCCAAAATAATTTAGTGAAAGAAGAAATCAGAGAAACGCTTAATAATTTCATTGAAAACAATGACAATGATGAGACTTCTTACCCAAACCTATGGCATGCAGCCAAAGCAGTTCTAAGGGGAAAATTTATATCACTTAGTGCATATATTAACAAATTAGGGAGGGCAGAGATTAATGAATTGGGCATGCAACTTAAAAAACTAGAAATGAACAAATTAAAAATCCTCAGAAGAAAACTAAGTTAGAAATACTAAAAATCAAAGGAGAAATTAATAAAATCTATACTAAAAGAACTATTGAATTAACAAATAAGACTAGAATCTGGTATTTTGAAAAAACAGATAAAATAGACAAAGTCCTGGTAAATCTAATAAAAAAGGAAACAGGAAAACCAAATTAGCTTTGAGCTAAGAGGCCTCCCAAATCACTGGGCCTATAGTAATAACAAAATATCCTTGAGGTCTTATTGTGTTACCTTAAACAAGTTTTCATTCCCTAATAGAGTCTAGGATGGATGTCCACCCTGAGACCTTCTCTCTACAACCATCTCTCTGCACAGCTATAAATCTACATGCCAGGAGGCATACTGGTTCCCTTGACAGAAATAGGGACAGCTGGAAGCAAGGTAGGTTTTCTCTTCCTCCTTCCTCCAGAGAATTACCCAGAATTCCCTCTGGTCTCAACTGTCAGTAACTGTCACAACCAGCCTTCTTCTGGCTCTTTTGGCCCCCATCCTTACAAAACTCAGCTATGGTTTGTCTGTTTCAAAGGGCAGGCAATCTTTTAGAGCTCTTCGTGCATAGTTCCAAATTGCCTTCCAGAATGGTTGGATCAATTCACAATTCACAATTCCCAATTCCACCAGCAATGCATTAGTCCCAATTTTGTCCAAATTTTGCCACATCCCCTCCAAATTTTATTATTTTTCTTTGCTTTCATATTGGTCAATCTGTTAGGTGTGAGGTGCTACCTCAGAGTTGTTTTGATTTACATTTCTCTAAATATGAGAGATTTAGAACACTTCTTCATGTGCTTATTAATAGTTTTGATTTTGTTATCTGAAAACTGCCTATTCATGTCCCTTTCCTGTTTATCAATTGAGGAATGACTTAAGATTTTTGTACAATTGATTTAGCGCCTTTTAAATCTGAGAATTTAGACCTTTGTCAGAGGCTTTTGCTATAAAGATTTTCCCACTGTGTTGTTTCTCTTCTAATTTTGGTTACAATGGTTTTGTTTGTAGAAAAATTTTGTAATTTAATGTAATCAGAATTATTCATATTACATTTTGTAATATTCTCTGTTTCTTGCTTGGTCTGAAATTCTTCCTTTTCCCATAGATCTGACGGGTATACTATTCTATGGTAACCTAATTTACTTATAATTTCCTTCTTCATGTTTAAGTCATTTACCCATTCTGAATTTATTTTGGTATAGGGTTTGAGATCAAAGTATAAACTGATAAATGATTTTGGGCCATGGCCAATGTGGCTAGATTCTCACCCAAAGATATCCCTCTATGTCTGCAGGCCCCTTTTCCAATTAGTGAGTTCTCACTCCCACCCCACATTATTTTCCTTTTTCACTTCCTCTTTAAATATTTTGTATTCCCATTTAGTATGGAAGCTCATTAAAGACAAGGGTAATCTTTAATTATATTTTCATATCAGCACATTAAGACAGGGCCTGGCACTTCTTAAGTACTGCATAGATGCTTGTTTACTGGTCGAGTGTTCTTTAGGCATACTTGCTGTGATAGTTTTATTTTTCTTTCTTTTTTTTTCAATTGGAGGTGGGAAGGAGAGAAAAATGATTATTTTAATTGAAAAAATTTTAATTTTTAAAAATAATAAAGGAGAATTGTGATTACTAAGAGCTAGAATAGGATCAATAAGAATGAGTAATATTAGATTCCTGGGTTAAAATCAGACCTCAGATACTGTCTAGCAGTATGACGGGACAAAGAATTTAATTGTAATTATCTAGCCTGTACCACTCTTCTGTCTTGGAAAGAGTACTTAGTATGGACTACAAGAGATAAAGTAAGGGCTTAAACAAAGAAGATACTAGTCATGCAGCTTTCTATTATGGTCAGTCCACATCTAAGATATAGTCAGAAAAGCTTGTGGTCACTTTTAGAATGAGATTAGTAATGAACTGAGGCAGGCTCAGATAACTAGAAAAACCAGTACTTTTTTTACTCTGTTTTTGTTTTTGTTTACTCTGAGTAAGAGAAGACTTGTATCAGACATGATAGTGATCTCCAATTATCTAGGCAATGGTCATGGTGGTATGGAGGTGCAGGGTCCCCTGGACACTTCCTGTCTATAGGGGAATCCCAGGTTAAAAGAGTTCATGAGGAATCCCTCAATGCTGGGCCCCAGGAATGCTGGTTGTAAACAAAGCCAGCCCTGATGCAACAAAAGGGATAAACTGCATAAACAAAAGATTCTCTGAGAAATACATTTCCTTCTTTTTTTAGGTGCATTTCCACAAGTCTAATGATAAGGCTTTCAGCACAGATGTGTACCTTCTGTTTGCATCTCAAACATCACTGGATTCTCTGAGAAATGTAACTCACCCTCCTTTATGATCAGGGCTTAATATGTCATAAACAATGTACACCAGTGTTTCTACTAGACAATCTATCATATGATTTCTATGTTCCCTATGTCTCTCATTCTGGTAGCTCCAGGCAGGGTCCTGGGCAGGTACTACAGTGGCACCAGGTATACCCACCCAGGTGCCACTTTGCACCTTCTTATCACCTACAGCCACAGTCAAATCCCAGAGTCTTTTCTTCTTAGCTGGAAGTAACAAATAGATATAATGATATGAAGGTCAAAACAGAAAAGGTCAAACTGTAGGATAAAGTCAATAAACTAGGTGTGGTTTTCTGAGTTTTCTTTAATTTGGGCTAAGTCTATCAAAAAGAAAGGTGAAGTATTGTAGCTGCCCCTACTGAAAGGCTTGGAGTTCACACTATTGCTATAGCAATGTCCACTCCAAATGTGGAGGGAGTTTGACTAGAGAATGGGTGAGATAGGGGTGTCAGGCAGAGGAGGTTACCAAAAAAATGTTATGATTCGGACTAGGCAGAGAAACAGGAATAGTTTCAGGCTTCTGTGAAGGGGTAGGACACAGAGCGCTAGGAGTAGACAACGGAGCCTCAGGATAAGAGAGGGGGCAAAGAAACAGCCTAAGGTGGTGACTGGAAAAGAAGAAGGAGATTTGGAGAAGATGTGTCCTTTGTGGGGAAGGGAGCCAACTTTGGAGAAAAGGAGTTTGACTTTTTCTCTGTCTTTTTGAAATATTATGCCTCTTTCTTTCTCAGAGAAGCTAGGGTGCTCTCATGAGCAATATAATCTAAAATATCCTTCTGAGATCCTCCACCACTAGGTGTCATCAGAGGCCAATTGAGTCACATGAGACAAGACTTCTACAGCCCCAAATTAACTTAAAGACATAAAAGCTAAACTATAGAGGACTTTTGTCCATCTGCCCTCTTGCAAAATACATCCAATTGTTGAATATTTTTATAATTTGAGGTGCCATTTAGAAGCCAATTTTCTTGTTTCTCAAGGACATATTTCAGCAAAGATACAACATCTCTCAGGCCAGGCAGTTTTCTCACTGTGTTGAGAATGATGTTTCTCTAGCCAGGACATCTCCTGACTCGTTAGAGCAATGATATTCATGATGTAGAGTCCAACCCCAGACTTGGTGCACACGGGCCTCTGATGTCCTAGACAAGAAAGTAAAAGCATAATGCAACACTACACAAGAGCAATTGGGGAGCGTACGTGAGTCAAGGGGGCTGTTAGAGACCACCAGGGACCACCTGTTTGAGAGTAAGAATGTAGGTAGAAGGGGCAGCTGGGTAGCTCAGTGGTTTGAGAGTCAGGCCTAGAGATGGAAGATCCTAGGTTCAAATCCGGCCTCAGACACTTCCCAGCTGTGTGACCCTGGGCAAGTCACCCCATTGCCCACCCTTACCACTCTTCCACTTAGGAGCCAATACACAGAAGTTAAGGATTTAAAAAAAATTAAAAAAAAAAAAAAGAATGTAGGTGGACTCAGGAGGACTGATGATAACAATGACATGGACCACAGATGCTGATGGCATACTATGGTGACTTTATTGAGAGGAATGAGGATACACACACACACACACACACACACACACACACACACACACACAAACACACACACACACACACACACACACATATTGGTGTTTCTACCCAAACTTCTCCATATGCATGGTAACAGGCAGTTTTTGCATAGCAACAGGTAATGGTTAGCAGAGGGCTCTGAGAGACATGATGCATTCTGTCATAATCATGATCTAACGGTTACATCTCATATGGGGATTGGATGATTGGGGTGTCCATAGGTTACATGAACCATACACAAGAGCTCATCAGGAATACAGTTGCCTTCAGGAGTTTCCAGGGATATGGGATACAAAACATGCCCCAGATTAAGGAAGGAGAATGTGACTGTGGATATTCTACTTTAGGATCTCTGGATCTGCACTCAGGGGTCCCAACAGGGGGCCCCTCCTACATGAGAATCAATGTCTTCCGTGGTTTCATTACCTAAATTAATGTGGGAGATCTAATTATTATCTGGTTCAGGAAGGTACACTCTTAAGAAATTACCAGGATCCAATGAATTTTTAAAACTTCAGGAATTTATAGAGTGAATGACTAGGTGATAGGTGCAGGTCAAATCTGCCTCCCTGAAGAGAAGGGGTCCAGAATTTTTATACCTTAAAGGAACAGAGACTATGTGATCGAAAAAGGAAGATGGGGAGGGGGACAAACAAGGAACATTAGATGACATTCCCATGTGAGGTGCCTTGGTGCCTAGGGTAGAAGTACAGTTACATATGGTTTATGAAATATTAAGCCCTGATCATAAAGGTGGGTGAGTTACATATCTCAGAGAATCTAGTGATGTTTGAGATGCAAACAAAAGGTTCAGATCTTTCCTAAAACCCTTATCAGAAGACTAGAGAAAATGCAATTAAAACAGAAGGAAATGTATGTCTCAGAGAATTCTTGGTTTAGGCAGTTTGTCCTTTTAGTTGTATCAGGGCTGACTTTATCACTAGCCTCTTGGCATCTAGTATTGAGGAATTCCTCACATATTCTTTTGACCTAGGATTCCTCTAAATTCTAGGGGTGCCCAGGAGACCCTGTACTCCCATACAAATGGAAAAAATGTAGGCCATAACATATAGAAACACCAACAAAGGATTGGTAATGAGAGGTGCATTTATGGATAAAGTAAGGAAAACCTTCCTAATACTGAGATCTTTCACAAGGAGGAAAGGGTTGAAATGCATGTAATGGGCTCATATCCCTAGTTTTTATACAGAAACTCTAAGACCATTTCTTATAGAATTGAGAAAGCGATTCAGGTCCAGTTACAGGTTGAATCTGATGACTTCTAAGTTCAACTAAATTCTAAGTATCAGTCTAATCAGCAACCAAAGAGATTGGATATGGTTGTGCAGTGACCTGGTTCAGTCTCGCAAATTTATACCCCCTGTTCTGGGTGATGTGGGAACCAAGTGAATTCCCTGAATAATCATCATTGGAGAGAACATCATTCCTTCTCTACCAACATGCTTGTAGATCCCTAGTGGTGACAGAGGAAACTCTTAAATACCTTTGCAACGGGACTTTCTTGAGATTTAAATGTTCCCACTAGGGCATGATGTGGTTTCATCTTCTGGCTTTCCCTAGGGCTCAACTATTATGGATAGCTGCCCACAGATCAGAGAAGGCATAAGGCATCATGGTTTACAGGAAGCAAACATTCACCAAAACATTCAATATCCAAATAGGAAGAACAATTAAAATACTTGAAAAAATATTAAATGTAGGTCTTAGATTGAATATAATATGCAAGAGTTTCATTGATCTCAGGACAGAGAAGACAGGATATAACACCTGGAAAAATATAAAACATGAAATGTCTTAACTGGACAGGGCATTAGAAACAGAAATATAGAGGAGACATAATAAGATTTAGACCTAGAACCCCTTCATTTTACAGATAAAAAACTGAGATCTATAGGGGGAATCACATATAAAAGGTCATATGGGTAATTGGCAAAGTTTGAATTCTAAATCAGATCCCCTGGGTCCAAACCCCAGATTCCTTCTACTGCACCTTAATGTAGTGGGGTGTAATGGTGAACACCTGTATTTGGGAAGGTTACCTTTTGCAAGACTCTAAAACTCAGTTTAAAAGCAAAAAGAGATATTTATTAGTAATGTAGAAGTTTGGCCAGCAGGACAGCATGAGTGGAAACATCTTGGGGGGTTGCTCCCAGAATGCTTCAGTTCTGGGGTTTTTACATTCTTTAAAACAGTGAGGACGTGATGTTGTGGCATGGTGTGGATGTGATTCTAGAGTGGTAAACACTTAGGCATTTCTGGGGGGTGTTTGATCATCTGACCAGGGTCTGGCTGAAGACCCTTATAGTTTAGGGAACAGATGGATGTCTGAGATACAGCATAATGATATCAAGGTGTAGCCTGGAGGTGCATCTCAATATCCATATCAATCTAAAGGATGATCCAAAGATGATAATAATCTCAGGGTCTCATAGAAGTTATCAGATGTTCTTGGGTTAGGAGTCACAAGGACAGAAAGGAGCAAGAGAATTTCCCTGTTTACAGTTTGCCTGTGTTAAGGGGATACAATACCCATGCCATCCCCCCCCCCGCACCCTCCCGCCAAATATCTAAGGGAAAAAGGGGTGATGGTCTCAGTCTTCTGTAGCTTCTTCAGAGCTAACAATGGTTGTAGAGCTGTCCCTACTTATTTTCAGGAGAGAGTGGTATTGGATGTAGCCAATATACAGGGGTCAAAGCTGGGATGGTTGCAGGGTTTGTAATGGTATCTCAGTGATTCCAATGAGAGCTTTCATCCTAAAAGGAACTAGAGAAATGACATTACAAAACTAAGGTCCACATATCCCATAGGGGAGTAACCAAAACTGTAGTGGGAGCACATCTCCCAGAATCCTCAGGTCTTGGGTAAGTCTCAGAGGCACTGAGACCACCTACTAGAGGCCTGGGGTTCTCTCTGTTTTGGGGGTGCTTCATATACACCCAATAATCAGAGGGACCTGCTTTGGCTACTGCTTCCCCATGTTGAATCAGAGAATTTTCTGTCCAACTGGATAGGTATGTATGATTAAAGAATCAGGAAAAGACAGAAAATGTAAGGAAATGGCTAAAGGAAGAAAGATTTAAGAGAACAAGGAGGGAGGTGGAGGAGGGGGCTACTTATTCAGAGTGTCCTTAGATTGGTTTTTTTGGCAGAAGAGGAATTTGAGATCTTCCAATGGCTCACAGGAATAAATGGCTTCTGAACCCCCTTCACCACCTATGTCTGGAGGCATAAAGGTTTTAATACGTGAGACATGAGTCCATGTGTTCTGCCCCTCTAATTTTACAGCTGTGAGGGTGGATAAAAGGAATCTATGCGGCTGCTCCCATGGGGGGTGGTTAGCTGGTTCCATCTGCTCCATATTTTTAGGTATACCACATCTCCAGTTTGGGCTGGGTGGAGGGATTCCTCCTTCTCCTCTTTTGAAGGTTTGGGAAGGATATGATTAGCATATTGTCTCAGAACCTGGTGGATCAGGTCAAATTGTTTAGAAAACTGAACAAGGCTGTGGATTTCTGTATCTGGTGATTTCCCTTTCCTTTGGATGGGCTTAAGGAGGGGAGGGGGTTTGAGAGCTCCAGTGCTGTTTCTTTGAGCACAGGGGGCACAGGATTTTCAGACCTCCAGATGGTTTTAGAGATGCTTTTGCCTGTGAAAAGAGGTCTTATCAATGTGGTTAGTGCTTCCCTGCCCAAGTTTGTAGAGTTATGTAATCCCATAACTAATTTCCACATTAAGTTCTTTGGAGGGAACAGTGGTCCAGAGGGAGAATGCCACTACCTGGTGTCTTCAAGGGTAAATCCCTGAAGTTCTGCCTGTTCAGTTTCCTCCTTAGTATATGAGGGAGAAATGTCCATTGCTACTATGGAGTGTAGTGGAGTTAGTGTCAGAGCAGTCAAGGGACTGGCCTGCTCAGCCCTCTTGGCAGCTAGGTCTGCTCTGTGGTTCCCTTGGGCTATGTTGGAATCTAGACCTTGGTGTCCTTGGCAGTGGATGACAGTAATTTTGCTGGGTAAAGTGACAGCATCAAGTAAGCTCAGGATTTCTTTCCCCTCTTTTAAAGGAGAATTTTTGTTGATCAAAAAAAAAACTTTCTTTCCATATGGTTCTATAGGCATGCTAAGGTATTGGACCATATGCCAAGTCCAGTTCTGCTTTTTTACTGGGAGGAGAGGAGAACTGCAAGGTGAAGAACAATTCTCCAAGAGACCATGGGCTAGGAATATATCAGTGAGAGGTTGTAATCCTTACCCAGCCTCTGGGGAAATGGGATATTGTTCTTTGTGTGGATAAGGAGAATTAGGCTTGAGGTTTATCTTTAGGAGATTCACATGAATGGTTCTTCTCAGTATGCCTTGATCCCAGACAATAGAAGGTAATTTCTCCAAGGTTTCTGATGAGATTGTTGGAGGCTTTTGCAAGGGAGTGGCTAGGGAAGTTAGAGTTGAGATAAGGGAGAATTTGGAACCTAGCTTTTTCATGATATCTCTGCCAAGTAAGAGACTTGGTGAAGAAGAAATTATCAGAAATATATGTTGGATTAATTTGTCCTCATGGGCACAGACCAGGGGTGCTGTTTCCCTACATCTAAGTATCTTACCCCAACTCGAATTACTGGTGCTGCGAAGAGATTGTAGGACCATCATGTGAGGTGAGGACAGAATAAGTGGCTCCCATGTCTATGAGAAATGCCATCATCTTACCTTCCTCCTGATTAACCCTGGGTTCAGCCATAGTGTTGGAAACTGGGAGCAAGTCAGCCTTAGGGCACCCCTATTCCTAGTCTTCGGGAGACTAGAGGATAGGGACATGCTTCTTGGGTCTCTGGGGTCTCTGTCTGGAGGGACACTGATGTTTCAAATGTCCTTGTTGTTCACAGACTGGGCATGGAGTCAAGAGCAGTCTTCCCTTTGAAGGACAATCCTGAGACCAATGCCCATTCTGCCCACAGGTGTAGCAAGAGACCCCTGGCCTCTGCCCATGAGTCAGGGAGGTGAGGACTGCTATAAGCCGCTTCCCACAGGTTTGTCCTTCCCTTGTCACCTGGTCCTTGTTGTGGAAAACCTTAAAAGCAGCATCAATTAATTGGTTTTTTGGAGTTTGGGGTTCCAGATCCAGCTTTTCCAGTTTTTGCCTGATGTCTGGGCCTGACTGTCCAATAAAATGGAGACGCAGGATAATTGCGTCTTCATTGCTCACTGGGTGGACATTTTTATATTTTTTCATGGCTTCTACTAATCTGGACAAGAACAAAGCAGGGTTCTCTAAACTGTCTATGCCTTTCACTCCTATAGTCCCATCCTGCATATTGCCCTGGGTCAGCTGTAGTGCCAGGGATCCCTGCCCATGTGCCACCTAGGGCCTTCTCATCTCCTATTTCTATGGTAAAGTCCCAGATATGCTTCTTTTCATCTGGGGTACAACAGGTGGAAATAATGATGTGCATGTCTGTCCACGACAGGTCAAACTGCAGGGTAACAGATTGAAAACCTTCAATGAATTTGGTGTGATTCTCAGAGTATAAATGTTAAAATGAATGGCTAGCTAAATACATGAAAATTATTTATAAAAGAGGTGAAAAGAGTGAAATACAAAAGGATAGAAAAAATATTAATCTAACTAAATATTATCCCAGGGTTTGGCTCAGCCAGGACTTGTTTACCTTCAATCAGAAATAAACTATCTCCAGAAGACAGAAAGGGAAAACCAGCTGTCCACTCACCTAAAACAATGACTGGAGCTGAAAGTGACGCCTGAGGCCTACTTTCTTCTTTGAGCCAAACTTCTTCTTGAAGCTGACTTCCTTCTTGGAGTGACTCTCTTCTTGGAGTCCACTCTCTACTAGCCTCTTTTAGCAGACTTCCTTCACCAGACTGCCTTCATGGTTTTTATGGTGTTTTCCTGTCCTGACCCTTTTTCACAAGGGTCAGCCACAGCTTCCAAATTGTCTTAGTTCTCACCATTGGAATCACACTTTTCTGTGTGTGTGAACTCTAAATTTTCTGGCTTGTTCTCACCTAGCATCAAGTAAAGTGTGAACTTACTAAGAGGTTTTCAAGCTTCTCCCACCTAGTTCAAGATTGTGTTGATTCAAAATCCTAGCCAACAAAAGTGTTAACTAAGCAGAGAGAACAAAGGATTCCCTTTTCACAAGTGTGAACTCAAAGAGAACCAAGAATTCCCTTTCACAAGATTCTCCTTAATCTGGGTTGGATCTGTCATTAAAAAAAGGCACATGTACCCAAGTCAGCCCATCTGGTGAGGTCACCTCTCTCATAGGGAGGAGGTGAGTCCCTATCACCATAACTCAGTCTGCTCTTGGTGTGGAGTGGGCTAGTCTGGGGAATGGGCGAGATAGGAGTATCAGGCAGTGGCAGGTACAAAAGGATGTCATGGTTCAGAGTGGTTTGGGAGGCAGGAGTTGTCTTTGGCTTGGAACTGGAAGAGTAAGGTGGGGGTTTTGGAGCCAAGGTTTGAGGGGAGGAAACAAGGGAACCTGGGGTGGATGATAGTCTTGAGGAGTTTGAGGAAAGGGAAATCTGTGGTAGAACCTCAGCCTGAGGAGGAGTTTTTATCTCCCCTCACCTCTGAGAGGCAAAGTTGCCACTGAATGTTGAATCATCCAAAATATCTTCTTGAGGGCTTTCCCCAGAGGGGTCAGCAAGGGTGTTGTGAGGCATATACAACAAGCCCTCCTAAGTTCAGGATTCTTACTAAGTTTAATAAATGTGGTAATATAGGGTAGTGCTGTCCATTTCCCTTTTCTCATGCAAAAAAAGTCCAGTTGTTCGATGGTATTAGAATTTAGGGTGCCATGGATTGGCCATGCCTCTTGCTTATTGAGAATGTAAAGTGGCCATTTAACATTAATTAGTTTCTTTTTTTTTCAAGTTGTATGGAGCCAATTTTTCCCAATTTTCAAGTATACACTCCAAAGGGGTATCTTGGGGTATGATCTGTCCTTGTCCCATTTTGATGCAGAATGGCTAATTCCACACAGGAGCGTCAAGGACTGTGTGTCCACAGAGGTTGCCTGACTTAGAACACTTAGTGTTACACTGAAGTGAGACTCTCCTAAACCACAATGTCTTCTAGTATCGAAATGGGGAGAGGATAGACCCCCAAATCAGTGGCCAGGCTAGACAGAGACAGAGAGAGACAGAGAAAAACTATTAAGTTTTGCTAGGTATCAAGCACTATGGATACAAAACATAAAACAAATATGAATGGTAACCAGGGAAGGACATTGTGATCTGGCAAGTTGTAAGGCTGCTGAGTGGTGCCATAGGGAAGTACTTTGATATATCCCATCCAGTAAAAATAGCAAAGTTGATATCATTGTGGTTACAGATCTTGAAAATGGGGTGAAGGGGAGGTTGGAAGTTGGGAAGTTACATATACAAGCACACACACAGACACACACACAGAAATATGTACACACACACACACAGACACACACACACAGACACACACACAGATATATGTACACACACACACACATATATATATCCACATATACATATATTTTTAAAAGAATATATAAATATAATTCAATCTATGAGAAACCAGTAGGTGTTTTGGGCAACTGCCATTCACAGATAAATCTCACAAAGAAGGATGGTGTATTGAGTAAATCTGATAACCCTTAAGGAAAGGAATACAGTTGGGATAATTGGTCTCTGTCACAAACCAGGGAATAACACAAAGATTAACTACTAACACACTGTGGGTTCTTTGAGGTAAGAGGAAATAAACAGGAAGGAAAACAAAACAGTTTAATATATTAAAAGGGTAAGGAGAGAGGGAGTGGTATATCTATAACTAATAATATCTAACAGACAAGAATTGGAGTTCTAAGAGGGAGTTTCTCTGTCAACATACCTTCAGACAGGCTGACAGCCTTGACTGAAGACTAGAGGGAGAGCTGGGTATTTGAATTCTTACAACTGGTCCAGGCTGCTCCTTTGATGACTTCAGAATAATAGGAACCAACTCATTGCACAACTAATAATCCAATAGATACCAGGTAGGGGAAAATGCCTGCAAACTGTCCACCAGAAACAGACACTATCCACTACCAAGGGTTGCCTTGAGAGATGTTGTCTTCAAGCTTCTCCAATCCCAAAGATCCCAAGCTTATGAAGTCACTGCTGGCTGGACTTCTGCTCTCTCACACCAGCACTGACAGTTCACACTCCACCGGGCTGCATTCCAATCCAGAATGTTCAAAGCTGACAGCCAAGCTTCCATCCCTAAGCACTTCTTACTCATCATAAATTTCTATTCTATTCCCTAAATTACTTCATTACAATATATATCGTATACATATATACAAGTGTGTATGTATATGCATGTCTTGTTTTTCAGTCATTTTAGTCATATCTGATTCTTCATGACTCTGTTTGGGATTCCTTGGAAATATATTGGGGAGACTTGCCATTTCCTTCCCCAAATCATTTCACAAATAAGGAAACTGAGGCAAACATAGTTAAGTGACTTTCTCAAAGTCATAACTAATAAGTATCTGAAATCAGATTTTAACTCAGGAAGATGAGTCTTCCTGACATTAGGCCTGGCATTCTATCCACTGCATCAACAAATTGCAAAAACACACAGATACATACATACACACAGCACTATACAAATATATAGGTTTGTTTTTAGAGAAAGAGAGAGAGATATATGACCCATGGCAGTTGTTGATGACACTGGCCACAAGGTGGTTCTCAAGAATGAAGCAGTTCATCTGTAAAACAGGAAGAAGACCTTCAGTCTTACTTCCCTCATGGCTGCTATAGACATAAGATGAGAGAAAGGAAGGGTTCCCTACTTTCAAAAGAGAAAAGAAGATTCTTTCCCCACTAGGAGTAGAGGAGCACATGTGCATATATGTTGAGAGCTGGAAGAGATTTTAAAACTTTTCTAGTCTTCTATCCCATCTTCCAATTTACTGAGTAGGAAACTAAGGTTTGGTTAGGCTACATAACTCACTCAAGCTCACATAGCAAAGAGGAATAGCTGGGGTAGGATCTGAACCCAAGTTCTCTGAGGTCAAACAGAAGTCTTACCATCATCTCATGTGATTTTAATGCCTTAAAAAGTCAGATCTATATGGAAACTGTAGAGATTTTATTGTCCAGTTCAGCCTATTGATAGAATAGATATCACTCTGATTCCCTCTATGAAAAGCTGGGAGAAAGAAAGAAGGAAACAAGCATTCATTAAATTTCTATTATGTTCCAGCCCAAGTTCAAAGTGCTTTACAAAAGTTTCCTTTAATCCTCACAATAACCCTGGGAGGTATGTACCATTATTATTCTTATTTTATATTTAAGGAAACCGAGACAGATAGAAGTAGAGTAGTTTACCAATGCCAGAATTGAATTCAGATATTCTTGACCTCAGGCTCAGCCCTCTTTTACTTCATTACCTAGATGCCACACATATAAATATACAAATTCCATACATACACACATAAATAGACATCAGCACATACAGATATAGTCTGACAAACTGACCACAGACACATACATGGAATGAAGACCTAAAGCATGGGGGCAAGAATGAGTAAGGCTATGGGGCACAAAGCACAAACAACACAGGTGAGATTCAGGGGACACACACACAAACTGATAAAGGAGGAAGGCTGAATAGAAGGGCATGTCAACTTGAAATCTGGAGAACCCAATTCTGACCCTGTCCCCTGAGAATTGACCCTAATGGAAGTCTCAGACTCAAGATTTCCAACTGAACAATAGACCAATAGACTTTTAGGTAGACCTAAATTAAATGTTAAGTACTCTTTAATCTTAGTTTCAAAGTTCTCTCCCAGGAATCACAGGCATTGGATGGACTCTTCCCTTTTATATTCATTGTAAAGCATCATTCTCTCCCTGATAATCCTCTCTTGTACTTCTCATTTTCTCATAGGCATGGTAATGCCAATCAATCATTCTTCCCTGTCCTCAGTTCCCTACATGGTATATTTTTCCCAAGTTCTATTGTCCTTGGGAGAATCATCTAGTGTGGTACATTCTCCTAGGGAGAGATTTGTTCCCAGAACCCAGGGTGTTGACTCTGTGTAGTTTTTGGTGCTTAGCTCCATGATAGGAGCCAATTACTGGACCTATCTCTTTCCTGATTAAACACTTGATTTTTCTCACTTCTTTAGTAGATCCATGTTATTTCAGTCAACAGACACAAACACAAGAGGAACTCGGGGAGAGGGGGATATACAGGGCAGGGGAAAATTGGAGGTGAAGGATGGGGACATAAACAAATCTCCTCACTAGATTCCCCAGGTGTGCAGGAAGAGGTAAGTCACCCATAATCCTTGATACAAACAGATAGAATAGAAGCTGGGACTGAGGAGGGGCAGGGCAGTGAAATTGCTTGGTCATGGACAATGTCTGTCTCAAGGCAAGCCATTCCAGAGGGTGGAGATCTGGTTGGTGGAGATCAGATTGGTGGAGATACAGTTAGAGCTGGCTTATGGTATTGGGTCACCTGAGAGCATGTTGTTAGTCAGCAGGTGGAGCCCACAGGCCCTGTGGGAACTATATATGGCGGCCTATCAAGATCCTCTGAACACAAAACAACTACCCTCTGTTGAAACCTTTCAGTTTCAGCTTCAGCTAGAGCTAAAGAAGACTGATCATGAGGCCCCTCATCATATTCCTGCTGCTCTCTATTGCCTTGTGCTGCTTCTTGGGTAAGTTTCTCCTCATGTACACTGACCATGCTTTGGAAGGAGCAGCCCCCAGCTGGCCCTTCAGCCAGAACCCTATTTGATTTTAGCTGTACCCTATAGGGAGTTTTTTAAAGCTTACTGTGCAGGGAACAAATGCTGGTGAAAGAGCTACATAAAGACAGCTCCTGAGGTCACAACTCTGCAGTCTGAGAGGGAATGGGGCTATGATTACTCTTGCTTTACATAGGGGAAAAGAGACACCAAAGAAGGGAATTAGCTCAGGTAATAAAGAAGAGGACCTATCTTTGATCTCAGGAGCCAGCTGCACCTCTGAGGACTTGGATCTGGGATATGTGAAAAAGACACTGTAATATGATAGTATCTATGATTACCTGGCGTAATCATAGATAGGATATATCTATCTATGATAGGGTAATCATAGATAGGATTATTGCACTAAATTGAAGAATGGATGTGAATGATGACTTAAATAAAAGTGAGAGAGAGACAGTCAGACAGAATGATAGACGGACACTTAGAGACTGAGAAGGCTAGGTGATACTTTTGGAGTCAGAAAGACCTAAGTTCAAATACTACCTGAGACACTCACTAGCTCTGTGATCACATGAAGTCATTTACCGTCTTTCAACCATTTTGCTCATCTATAAAAAGAGGAATAATTTGTTGTTGTTCATTCATTTCAGTTGTGTCTGACTTTTCATGACTCCATTTGGGGTTTTCCTGGCAAAGACCCTGGAGTGATTTGCCATTTCTTTCTACAGTTCATTTTACAGACGAGAAATTGAGGAAAACAAAGTTCAGTGACTTGTCCTGGGTCACAAAGCTAGATCTTGTCTGAGATCAATTTTGAAATCTGTAAGATGAATCTTCTTGTGTCTCAGCCTGACACTGTCCACTCTGCCACGTAGATGCCCCAAATGGCCACGTAGATGCTCCAAATGTGGAAAATAATAACTCCCAAATATCAAAGATGTTATGAAGATAGAATGAGATGAAATGTAAAGAATTTTTAATACCTTACAGTGCTACATAAATGCTAGCTCTTATTTGTTACTATTTACCTAATCTAATTTGATCCTAATAATCCTCTAGGTAAATCTTTTAGCAATTGTTGACATTTTTATGGAGAAGAAAGTGGAGTTAAGTGAATTGCACAGGGATATTCATCTGGTGACTAGGCCAGAATATGAACCCAGATCTCCTATTTCTGAAACTAATATCTTTGCATCCACACTCTGTTATTTGTGTTGTTCTAAGACAGATTCAAGGAAAACTTAAGATGAAGTGGAAAGAGCTCTCAACATTCAGGATATGGTACCAGATTTGGAAACTGGGCTGTAATTATTAGTTATGAGACAGTAGGCATGTTAATTAATCTCTCTGAGACTCAGTTTCCTGATCAGTTTATTATTGGGAATAATAATCATTGGTCTACTTATCTCAAGAGATTATTGTGAGAAAGGGCTTTATACATACTAACATCAAAATTTCAGGAGTCACCTTCTAAAAAGGATTCTAAGAGAATTCTCTTTAGAATCCAAATGTACAGAAAATGTTATAGATCATAGGATCATCAATTTAAAGCAGAAGAGGACCTTAGAAATCATCAAGTCCAACCCTCTTCATTTTTACCAAAGAGAAATATGAAGCACAAAGAGGTTACATGACTTTCCAAGGTTGAACAGGCACCAAGTGTCAGAGGTTGGATTTGTACTCAAATCTTCTTGGCTATTAGAATATAAAAAAGCACTATAAGCTTCCATAGACTTAAGGACCTGCATGATTTGAGGGAATATCCTTAATGAGACCTCCCTCAGTGGATGAAGTTTCAAAGCTAAACACTGTCCACTAGAACAAATCCATAAAAATATAACAAAATGAAAGATAAGACTTCAGAGGACATTGGAGTCCATCCTTCTTGCCAGGTCAATAATCCTTTCTACAGATTACCTGAGAGAGAATCACTCTCTACTTGAAGAATGCCAATGATAAGGACCTCAGTGCTTCCCAGGGTTTCATTTTATATATTTCCTTAGGAGAAAGCTCTTATACTTGCCCAAGCAGTTTCCCTCTATCTCTCCTTCCATGCCCATTCTGCTCCCTGGGGCCAAACCAAATTCTTCTAATCTCTCTCCCTTTTTTTAAACCCTAAACATATGTCTTGGAATCAATAGTGCGTATTAGTTTCATAGTAGAAGAGCTAAGCAATATGGGTTATGTCACTTGCCTAGGGTCACAGAGCTAGGAAGTGTCTGAGGTTAGATTAGAACCCAGGACCTCCCACATTTAGGCCTGGCTCTGAATCCACTGAATTAGCTACCTGACCAAAACTAATCTCTTTTTGATGTGGCAACTAATGGTCATGGAGAGCCAGCATAGATAACTCAAAAAAGTCATGCCAAACAAGTTTCATTCACCTTGTCAAAAAAGTAACTAATCTGATTAGTTTAGAAAAGGCTACAAATATACCTTGCCCTTGATTAGAGGAAAACATTTGACAAGGGATTTCTTTCTATTTTCAAAGACAAGATTAGGAGTCTCAGGGCTACCCAAAAGTATGATAAGGTGGCTTCAGAACCCTTTTGTTGGATAAAGTCAAAGAAGAATTAGGATTTAATGTTTTTAAAACCAGAAACAACCTAAGAGGATATTAATCCAACTCCTTCCTTTTATAAATGAGGAGACAGAAGGGCACATGACCGAAGGGTCTAAATGCCCTACCACTCATCTGCAAATGGCAGAACATATCTCCCATGAGATAGGTCTCTAGATTACAAATCCATCAGACTTCCCATTGCATAATGTTACTCCAACCATTCTTGCTTGAATATTAACATTAATTTGGAATGAGGTATCTAGTGAGAAGATCCAGGAAACAGTGCTTCATCTTGTGCTAGTTGATCATTTTATCAATGACCTGGATAAAGATTGAGATAGCATACTCATTTAATTTACAGACGAAATAGAGCTGGCAGGAAAAGCAAGGGAATTAGTCAGTTTTCAGAAAAATTGAATGAGATCAAATGTTAACAAACATGCAAGTAAAATCTGATACTGATTTCAAAAAAAATCAGTCTAAGAATTACAAGATGAGCGTGTCATTAGACCACAACTCATCTTTAAAAGATGTAATGTGTAAGGATTAGAATGGGAATTTGGGACTCAAAAAGATAATTATAAAGTAATATGTTGGTCAACAATTTTAAAATATTATAGCTTAAGTCAAAATGACTTTTAGCAGCTTTTATTCACAAACAAGTGGAAAGTATGAAAGTAGGAAATGTAGATAAAGAGACAGATTCTTAATAAGCCTACCAGCCCTAAGAACTTCTGAGGAGAAGTGAAGTCTGGTGCAGCACCCCAGGCAGGAGGCTTCCTCAGGCCTTGATCTTCATATGGAGTCTTCAGCCAGAAGTCCACCAGTGCAGCCTCCTCTATAGCCTGAGACACCTACCCAGCAAGTCAACACAGGATCCAGGGAAAGAGTCTCCTCCAAAGCCAAGAAAGGAATCTCTGGAACAATCTTTCCAAATGCCAGAAAAGGAATGGTGGAAGGCCATTCTGGCCACTTCTTTTATGCCCCTTTTCCACTTCATTTACTGTTTATCCCCCTTCTTCACAGAAACCTATGGTAGTCTTTCAATTTGCTTAGTCCTACCCAGGCCTGGGCAGTCCCCTCTTGAGGTGAGAGTTCTTGAATTGTGAACTCTCTTACTTAAGTGTTAAGCAGGGGAATGTTGAGTTCTTGATTGATTGATTGATTTAAATGCTGCAGGACTGATTTCATTAAAATAGACAAAGAGATAATTTAGTCTTCACTGGGGATATTTAGAGGACTAGCTCAAAATGAGTTAACTGTCCAGTACAGTAACCTAAAACAAGCTAATGCCTCCTTAACCTGCATTCACAGAAGAATATGTTCAAGTCTAGGGAAGTTATAATTCCATTTCCTGTGCCCTGGAGAGACGACATAACTATTTCATTAACTTCTAGATGCCACATTTATGGAAGAACATTAATAAGTTGAGGGAAGTCCAGAGATGTTAGAGCAAATTAGAGAAGGTCTTGGTATCATGACATAGGAAGATTCATGAGATGACATAGAGATGTTTAATCTGGAGAAGAGAAGACTTAGGAAGGACATGGTAGGTGTCTTCAAGTTTTTTAAAGGTTATCAAGTACGAAAACAATTAGACTTTTTTCTTCTTGGTTCAAGATAGTAGAACTAGTAGCAATATGTGTAGATCACAAAGAGTTAAATGCTTGATATTAGGAGAATTTCCTAAAGTTTACTGATCTAACTATGGAATGAGCCACTCCTAAAAGTAGCTCCTTCCTACTATTGACACCCTGCCTAGACTCATTCCCTAACAGGTACCAAACTACTTTCTTTTCTCTTTAGCACTGAAGGGTTCAAATAAAGCGAGGAAACTAGTTGGTAGTTATTTTCTGATGACTATACCTATTCAAGTGCTCATTAGATGAGGTAGCAATTGAGGTTTCTCCTGAATTGAAGATCCTTTGATCACTTCGCTAAAATAATTACTCTTTTCCAAAATAAACATTCTCATTTTCTTTAATTGATCTTGATATAGAGCTTCCAGGTCCCTTCTCAAATTCTAGTATTGATAACAAATCCAGTTGTAACATTCTAAAAATCACTTCTAGGTAGATGGCTATCAGTTCTGCCTATCCAGCTATGATTCTCTCTTGAGTTCCAGTTATACATTACCAACTACCTACTGAATCTTTAAAATGGCTGTTCCAGAGACATATCCAATTCAGGGTGCCCAAATAATTGCAATTTTTTTTCCTTTTTTTTTTTTTCCTATGAAGACATGAGAGGAAAAAGTAGATTTCTTTTAATATGTTTTGAAATAAGAAATGCCACAGGTTGCCTGCACTTTTAGATGATGTAATTATTTTATTAAAACTGAAAGTGACCCCCAAAAAGGGACTGTAATTTGCAGTGTCATAGAGAATCTAATTAGTCCACACTTTTGTTTGGAATATATTTGCTGTAGTTAAAACTCTGGAAGATGATAACTACTGGCTTAATTATGAACATTTAGGACCAAACAAAGAATACAGGCTAAATATACAGATCAAATTCATGATTTAGAAAAGAAGTGGAAGCCCAGGAACCTTTATAGGTTGTGAGTGGGATAAAATAAAATGACCACCCACCCAAATTATAATTACAAACCTGGAGTCAGAGGGTGGATAGTATAAGAAGTCTTTTTTCTTTCTCATGACAAAGGAGCCATTATCCTAATGGCAATGGCCAATGCATAACTGCAGATTCAGGCATTTTAAACATTCCTGATGCAAGACCTCCATCCCACTCTGTCTGATACCCCATGGTCTGTGGGCCAAACATACAATCTAGGTATAAAAGTCTACCCAATTAGAAAATAGGAAGCTACATGGCATGAGCTCATCCCAAGTTTGTCAGGGAGGGGAAAGGTTATGGAAAGATAGCCATGTCCTCAGGAGGGACTGCTCTGGCTCCTAAACGTTAGAGAAGAGAAGGAGGTAGGATAGTTTGATCATTTTCTTCTTTGAGCTAAGAGGCCTCCCAACTCACTGACCTGTAGTAATAACAAAATATCCTTGAGGTTTTATTTTGCAACCTTAAACAGGTTTTCACACCCTAATAGTGTATAGGATGGGTGGCCACCCTGAGAAGAACAAATTGATTCTCTTCTCTCTACACAGTTATAAATCTACATGCCAGGAGGCACACATGATAGAAATAGGGACAGCTGGAGGCAGGGTAGGTTTGGAGGCAGGGATTAGCTTTTGCTTTGGATATGTCAAGATTGCGATACTTGTGGGACCTCCAGGATGAAATGTCTGTTGTACAGTCCATGAAGTAGGATAACTCAGGAAAGAAATGAGGGCTGACTCAGTAGTTCTTTGAGATATCTTCATAATGATGACAGTTAAAGCAGAGAAGCTAACAAATGGATAAGAGAGAGCAGGGAAGAGAGCTCACATGCCCATGAAAAGGATTCAGGATATGGAAGACAAGTCAACAAAGAAAATCATGGCAGAGTTGTAAAACAGGATGGAGGAAAGTCAGGTGAGACCAGAGGTATGGAAACCAAGAGAAGAGAGATATTGGAGTGGTCAGTGATATGGAAAGTTTCAGAATGAAGTCAAGTTGGATTAGAATTGAGAAGAAGTCATTGAATTTGGCAGTTTGGGGGATTATTAGTAATATTTGAGAGTGTAGAGATTATCCAGCACATGGACCCCATACTCATAACTCTATTCTATTATGAATACTATTCTATTACTGCTTGGTTTCACGATGCTTGAAATGGCCTGCCTCCTTGTCTCTGTCTGTCAAAATACCATTTTCAAAACCACAATCCTCTAAGAAATCTTGGCTCTTCTCATAGTACTTATCAGAATTTGCATTGCATTCTATTATTGCTATTTTTTCTTCTGGGAAGGTGTCTCATTTTATTATTCTTTTTACCATACCCCAGCTTCTCTAAAATTATAGGATCTCAATAAACCCTGATTAAATTAAAAGAATATAGGACATAGAAAATAGGATGCAAATACATGGACCATACATTGATGTACAAAGGACAAAGAACATGTTCTTTCACAGCTGAAAGTGACCTTAGAACATGAAATAGCAAAGGGCAGAAGTGAGTGTCAACTTCAGTTTATCTAGTCTAACTGAATCATTTTAAAGCCAAGGTCAGTGAAATGCAATGACAGAAAGAGACTTGTCCAAGGTCACACAGCAACTGCATCGGGCACTTAAGATAAAGACCCAGGTGTCCTGATTCCCATAGTCAAGGATTTGAAAAAATGGATAGAAAAATACTTGTGTCTTTGTTTAGTCAACTGAACTTTTACCTCATTTTGCCATATTTCAGGGACCTGGGGTTTGGGGAAAGCCCAGTGCAGTGGTGGAAGGGTGGGTTGAGAGAGTAGGAATATAATCTGGACTCCTCTGTCTCCCTTAATTTCTGTCTCCCACTCCTTAAGTATCTATGTTACAGAGAGAGCAATCCTAATCTTTTTAATTTTTGTTTTCTAGATTCTATTCAAGCTGAAAGAGGAAAAAATGTAAGAAAGGTAAGAAAAGTTTCTGCTTTATCATTTAACATTTCTCCCATGCCATGAAGAAGGGGGCCATTGACTCACAAAATCCATTCAGCTTTCAGCATCTAATAGCACTGAGGCATCACAATAACACCATTCTTTGACCTAAGACCCTTAGTGTATTCCTGAACCTTAGACAAGTTACTTTCTAGGCCTGATTTTCCTTCTCTGTTAAACTAAGAAAATAAAGAAAGATAATCTCTAAACTCTGACATTATATGTATTCTATTTTCTGTGGTCCCTTTCCCCCTCTAACATTCTGTGTATTTTTTTAAAATTAGCTTCAGTCTTAGAATCAATCCTTTGTATTGATTCTAAGGCAGAAGAAGGGTAAGGGCTAGGCAATGGGGGTTAAGTCACTTGCCCAGGGTCACATAGCTATGAAGTATCTGAGGTCAGATTTGAACCCAGGACCTCCCATCTCTAGGTCTGGTTCTCAACCCACTGAGCTATCCAGCTGCTCACGGTCCCTTTCACTTCTGACAATCTGTGGATTCTGATGTCCCTTCCAGATCCAACATTTTGGATGTGTGTGTCTATATATTGAGGTCTCTTCCTGCTTTCACCTTCTGTGTTCTGTGCTCTGACATTTCATGGTCTTTATTCTGGGTTCTCTTCTACCTCTGCTGTACTCTATGCTCTGACATTTGTATTCTGAAGTCTCTTCCAGCCTTGATATTCTGTGTTCCATATTCTAGGTAGTCTAATAGCTCTTACATTCTTTGTTCTGATGTCTCTTGCAGCTCTGATGTGTTCTATATTCTCAGCTCTCTTCCAGCCCTGTGTACTACATTATTTGTTCTAAGATCTCCCTTAGATGTCCTATTGTAAGACAATGACATTCTGTGTAATGTACCTGACTTGATAAATTATTTTTCCCTGTGGACAAAAGGGAAGAACATTTTATTGTCTTTTGTGATTGTACAAATCTGCTTTCTGATAAAAAAAAAAAAAAAGAAAAACAAACAGAAGGCAGAAAAGAAGCTTGGAAAGAGAAAAGGGCCCCCAGAGCCTTTCAGACCCACACTATTCCCAGAGGATATTTTCCATATTTGGTTTGAAAAGAATTAGTTGTTTGTTATCTTCTCCATTAGACTGTCGATGGTAGTCTTCCAATGAACAGGGTATCTTGTCTCCTTGCTCCTTGATGGCAGGAATTGTCTTTTCCCTTTCCTTGTAACTTCAGTATTGAGTACTGAATATGCCTGGCACATAGGAGGTACTTAATAAATGTTTATAGCCTGACTTCCTGAAACAGTTAGTATAGATCCCACCAGGTTCTGAAGTTTTGAGCATATGAGTTTCTATGATATATGTTCATTTTATTTTATGACTCTTTTAGCCTAAATGTAAACCGCATTTTATTGGATGCACAAGAGAATTCAACCCTGTCTGTGGCAGTGATGGACAGACCTATTCCAATGAATGCGTACTCTGTAAGCACAATGAGTAAGTACCACCATGATATTTTTTAGAGATGACATTTTAAACCTTGATTTGAACTAGGAACTTGAGGGGGCCTTAAAGGTCATCTATTCAAGAAGTTCTTGATCTGCAGGTCACAAACCCCCCACCAATGGGTAAGTGGAAACATTTCAAGGGATCCATGAACTTGCAAGAGGAAAAAAAATGACATCTTCATTTTCTCTAACCTTGAACTGAAAATTCTCATTTCCTTCAATAATAAAAGTAGGCAACAAAAATTATTTTTAAATAGAGTCTACAGGTTTCAATGAACTGCCAAAGAGGGGGTGATGGTTCACCCAGGACCTCCCAGGAATAATATGACACACATGGGATTCAAACCTACCTCTGCTAGATTTTAATCCAGGATTTTTATACTATACAATGTTGTCTTCAAATATGTCTAACAAGTCTCACATGATGAACTAGATCAAAAGGACAATGAGAAAGGGGTTGGGATGATGGGAATTAGGTGACCACTACAATGATGTGAAGGAAAAGTACATGGATCTCTACTTTGAATCCACTCTGCCACAGTATCCTCTGGACAGGATTTCTTTCATTTCTTGTCCTTAGGATTTCTCAACCCTTTAGCTGGAGACACCAGACACATGTCCTTGGAAATAATAGAGAATCAGGAGGGCTATTGATGAGTCCTCAGATATTCATTATTAATATCCTGTTTACTCTAAATTCCAGCCAAAATATTTATTCGCTGTTCCCTTCATTTGATATTCCATCTTCTCTTTTTATGTATTTGTAAAGGAAGTACCTTATGCCTGAAATCTTCTTCCTCCTCATTTCTTTCTCTTGGACTCCCTAGCTCCATCAAGATTCTTTTCAATTATCACTTACTGAATGAAGTAGGTGATTTTCCCACATCCTCCCAGTACTTGAGCCACTCTCTCCGTTTCCATAATCAATTACTGTGTACCTACTCAGTATACATTTTTATTTCACTCAAATTAATTAAGCTCCTTGAAAGGTTTATAATTGTATTTTTGAGTTTTTAACTCTAGTGTCTACCAAACAGTACGTTCATAATATATGTCTGCACAGTTAAATTAGATTAAAGTTGAAAGAACACTCAGAATAGAATGGAAAATATGAGCTTTGACATTAGAGGTTTTAATAGAACATGCAGGTAATAGATGGCTTAGTGGATTGAGATTCAGGCCTAGAGACAAGAGGGTCTCAGGTACTTCTTAGCTGTGGGACTCTGGGCAAGTCAATTTAACCTCCATTTCCTAAACCTTTTTGTTCTTTCACTTTGTATCTAATACCTAACGTTTATAAACTGTTTTATTAAGGAATTAAAAATGATATTCAGGTCAGCTATTTTATTTTAAAGATGAAGAAACTGGATTCCAAGGAAGATCATTTACTTGCCCAAGGTGACACATAATAATTAAGAAAAGAGCTATAATGCAAATATGATCTGTAGTTTCCTGTTCACTTTAAAAGTTCAAAGGAGAGAGATGTCTGTGAGCTGTGGAGAAGCAAGGGAGGTGGAGTTGATAAGACTTGAAGGATCATTATATTTTGGACCAATAGAAAGAAAGGAGGACCTTCCTTTAGAACCATAGCAAAGGAATATATTGATGAGGGGATCAGCTGGCGGGCTGTGCCTGGTTACACTGAGGGCTAAATTGGAGAATGAAGTATAGGATTTAAACTTCTTTATAGTACCCAACTCCAGATTATCCTGCATGTCTACTGTAGCTTAGTCCCCTATCAGAGCCCTCTGCATTATTGTAACCTGGCAGATTTGGGAACAACCTAAGCCTGCTGCACCACTTTGGTTTTCGGTTTTTTACCTCTCAATAAGGGATAATGAAGAATTTCCATTTCCTGGTCCTGACTAGGTACCTTGAGACCTTCTAGATGACTGATAGTTTTGAACCCTTTAAACCTTGCAAAGGTGAAACTCTAGTCATTTGACAATTTTCCCACATCCTGACTAAAAGTTTGGTGTGAACTCTGACACATCTTCATCAGTATTTAGAGGGAACAAAGATAAATGAGTAAACTATTATTTTTAGAAATCCATCAAGGCTTAAGGTAAAATCATAATTTCATAGAACACAAAATGTCAGGGCTAGAAAGGACCTTATAACCCAGAGCATAAAATGTACCTGTGCCTTTGACATATATGTTTTTGTGGATTAGAAACCATAAGAGTGCTCTGTGTAAAGGACTAAATCAAGAATTCATATACCTTCTTGTTATTAAACTGAAGGGGACCAGAATACTAGCATACAATAGATTTAATTCCTGTAGGAACTAGGATTGCAAGAGGAAGAGAGGACAGGAAGAATAGAGGAATGCTGAGATACTTAAAATAATAATAGTTAACATTTATATATCATTTAAAGGCAGCTAGATGGCACAATAAATAGAGCACTGGGCCTGGAGTCAGAAAGACCTAAGTTCAAATCTGACCTCTAACACATTTTGACTGTGTGATGCTGAGCAAGTCACTTAACCATGTTTGCTTCAATTTCCTGATTTGAAAAATGAATTGGAGGAGCAAATGGCAAACCATTGCAGTATCTTTGCCAAGAAAACCCCAAACATGGTCCCAAAGAATTGAGCAATACTGAAACAAATCAACAACATATAGCATTTACAATGTTCCAGGTACTGTGCTAAGAACTTTCTAATTAATGCCTCATTTTATTCTCACAACAACCCTGGGCCAGAGGTGCTATTATTGCTCCTATTTTGTATATGAGGGACCAGAGGCAAATAGAGATTAAGTGATGTGCCCAGAGTCACATAGCTATTGAGTGTCTGAGGCTAAATTTGAACACAGGTTTCCCTGATCCAAGGCTCCCTATCTCTACTATGCCTCCTACCTGCACTTGAACTTATTCGAAGGAAAGAGATCAATCAATAATGCTGTTGTTTGAAGGATGCAGAGATGTTTAACTCAGGGAAGAGAAAACTGAAAGAGAAGAGGCTACTAATCACTGCCTTCAATATCAGAAGGGCTGTGGAGGTACAGAAGATGCTCTTTGTTCTGCTTGGCCCCAAAGTCCAGAAACAGAAGTGATTAGCAAAAGTTGTCAAAAGTTTGATTGTGGTGCCAAACAAGGTCTTTACTAAAAACTTCTGACCATCCACAAAATAGCTGACCTTCTGATGTTCTTTGTTCTAAAGTCGCTTCCAAACTTCATTCCACATTTTATGGTTCCTTCCTATTCTCATCTTCTAACTTGTCCTTGTTCTGCTGATTACTTTCTAGACAGAGTTTTTTATTTTATTTTTTTATTTTTCACCTTCAGGCTCTAGATATTTTTAAATAAAGATGATTCACAGTGCTCTCTCTTTTCTTCCAGGAAATACGGTTCAAACATCTCCATTCAAAAATTTGGGTATTGCTGAGGAATCAAAATATCCTGGAGCCCCCATTAGTGTGGTAACATGGCTAGCTTGCCTGAGTTTTAAATAAAAGCGTGAGATTGATTGCTGCTCTTTATGTGTTTTCTTGTGGAAAATATGATGTAAAAAGACCAGTAGATCTTTGTGGCTAGAGTATTGACCTCTGGATCAATTCAGTCCTTCCCCTGACCCCAACTGTTCATGAGACACAGCATCTGACAGTCCTCTGGGAAATTCTCTAAGATTATAAATTGCAGAGACCAAGTGACATGACATTAAACAGAATCATACAGTTAATTAGTGACACTCAAGATTAAAATACGCTTCTTTTCACTGCTTGTCCATTGCTCTTTACATTGTATCATAGGGTCTTTCTTTAAAAAAAACAAACAGGGGCAGCTGGGTAGCTCAGTGGAGTGAGAGTCAGGCCTAGAGACGGGAGGTCCTAGGTTCAAATCTGGCCTCAGACACTTCCCAGCTGTGTGACCCTGGGCAAGTCACTTGACCCCCATTGCCCACCCTTACCACTCTTCCACCTATAAGTCAATACACAGAAGTTAAGGGTTTAAAAAAAAACAAACAAAAACAATTGAACAAAAAATATCTTGCTTTCTCTATTAAATTACACTAAGAGAGAAGGACAAGAGACAGGTTAACCGGATTAAGTGACTTGCCCAATTAAGAGGTGTCTGAGGCCTGATTTAAAGCCATGCACCATAATTCCATGCCTCACACTCTAATCTGGATTATCTTTCTTTTTCTTAAAACCTTTATCCTCCAACTTAGAATCAATAGCGTCTATTGGTTCCAAGGCAGAAGAATGGTATGTAAGAGGCAGTTGGGATTTAAGTGACTTGCCCAGGGTCACACAGCTAGGAAGTGTCTGAGGCCAGATTTGAACCTAAGACCTCGCATCTCTGGGCCTGATTCTCAATCCACTAAGACATCTAGGTGCTCCTCCTGCCTTGTTTGTCAAAGTCATGCCCTACCAAGGGATGAAATCACAGGATCTCAGTAGTTTAGAACTGGAAGAAACCTTATAGGCTGGTGAAGGTGAACGTTTAAGAGATGGAGTGTTGGGCCATTACTCCAATCCCACACCCCAGGCTGAGTGCCTGCTGGGCCCCCACCCAGAAACCACCTGCACTGGCCCTCCACCCTCTAGTGCCCTGTCCCCCCTTAACCCATATAAGAGAAGAAGGAAGCTCTCCCGATGGGCTACTAAGAAGAGGGGCAGGTGAAGTGAGGAATATCTTGAGCAAGAGTAGAGAGGGGGAGAGGAGTGGCCCAAGCTCTCTGCTCTTCTTCAGCTCTGCTGCCTGTAAACTACCTGCTCTGTGTTCCCATTGGCTGCTGGGCAGAGGGGCGGGCATTTGAAGGCTCAGTGGAGAGGGGGCGGGGAGCAGCTCCACCCTAGTACCTTTGCCTTTCTAGTAAAAAACTGGGAGGGGGGAGGCCAAGTGCTCTGCATGCCATCTCTTGCCCCTGTGCCACAGGTTCACCATCACTGTAATAGATCAAAGCCCTCATTTTATATTAACAGGTCATCAAACAAATGAAAGATCAGAAAGATTTGGTGATTTGTCAGAGATCACAAAGCAAGTATAAGAGATGAGTTTCAAAAAATTCTAACATGTAACACTAAAATGAGAGGAAATACATGATTTCATCTCTATGACATAAATAAAAGTTTCCTTTGATGATAAAAAGAAATACCCATTAGAGGAAATCCAAGATAGGAAAGAGAAAATATCATTGAGAGCCTTCATGTGGGCATAAAAGAAGGGGAAAGAAATAAAAAAACAACAGATGAGATATTGTCAGTGATGAAGAAAAGAGACCACAAAGCTAGATGTTGAAAGACAAAGAGTTTAGGAAATGCAACCCAAATATGGCATGGCAGTATTCTGTAATCCCAAATGAGGACACATCATTGGATTCTCTGTGTTTCCCTTTGAATCCACCCCTCCCAACCAGGAGCTCCTTCTTCTCCCTAATTAGAACAGTGATGCATTCTTAACTTGCCTTAATCATCATTTCATTCTAGCAAAGGTATGATTGTAAGTTCAAGGCAGAGAGAAATACAGTTCATGTTCTGAGCAACTTTCCTGATTGAAGTTAATTTAGTAGAAAAATAAAGGTCATGGTGATGAGTCTGTGCCAATCTCTTGTGGTGATACCTAGATGTCTCCTGATTTGGCCTTGTAGTGGCCACAGACATGAAGTTCAACCAGGCATTGGACACCTCCAGCAGAACAGATAGCTACTTGAACAAAAGTGCCCACTGTTCCTCTCCTAGTGCATATTTGACACTAAATGAAATATTCAGAGGAATTTGGGAAATTTACTAATGGGCAAAAATTTAGTCACTATGAATTTTAACAATCAGAAATAGCAATTAAAAGAACACAGAAGCAGACCTTATTTCTTCAGGGCTTACTGCTATCACCTTGTCCACAAAGTGTCTCTAGTCACTCCAGCTGTTTCTGGATGCCTGTACTCTATGATGGGACCATCATAGAGTTTGGGATAGAGGACAGAGAATGTGGGAATAGTCTGAAATGCATTTTAATTTGGGAAGGGAAGATTTCAAAACATTTAGAGAAATAATAGGTTAGTTCCTATATTCTAAAATTCTATGTAGAAATGGACCTAAGGGAGGTGGGTGGGGATTACGAAGACTACAATTTTAAAGACAAACACCATTGGGAAACGGCTTCCTAAAAGACCAGTATAACTGTTTTAAACAGGGTCAATGCATAAAAGTTATAGTATGTAAAAAGAGTAACTTCATAAAGAATTTGAGGAATGGTTTAGATGATTTTTTAATTTTAATTTTATAATAATAATAATATATAGCATTAATGTAGGACATAATAATTGCCAGGAACTACAATAAACACTTCCCAAATATTTTCTCATTTGATCTTTACGACAACCCTAAAAAATAGTTTTAATCATGACCTCAATTTTACAGTTGAGGAAACTGAGATAAACAGAGGTCATATGATTCATTCAAGGCTACAAAGCTAGATGGATGAAATGAAGGAAGCAAGTAAAGGTATTTTTAAAAATCATTACCTTTATTCTTAGAATTAATTTTCTGTATTGGTTCCAAGACAGAAGAACAGTAAGGGCTAGGCAATGGGGATTAAGTGACTTGGCCAGGATCCCAGAGATACTGGCTCTATAATTATACCCTACATCCTAGCTCTAGAGCTAGGAAGTATCTGAGGCTAGATTTGAACACAGGATCTCCCATCTCTAAGCCTGGCTCTTAATCTGCTGAGCCATCCTAGCTTCCCCACAAGGATAGGTAATTGTGGATGAATACAAGTGACAGTTTTTTGAAGGATAGCACTAAATTCTCTAAAATTCAGAATGATCTTAGATTGAGGAAGGATGTCAAGGCCAACAAAAGAAGTCATTTTAGCTATGTTGGAATCAAGAAAACAATCCAAGAAAGAAAAGTCCTTTTTGTTGGTGGAGGGGCCAGTGAAAAGGAGGTTTATTTGCTCATTTTTATTTTATTTCTGTTTTTCATGATGAAAATTATCTCAGGACTGAGGATAGGGGCAAAAATAGAAAATGGGTTGTAGAAACCCAAAATGAGGGAGGAAATGATAAAAATAGGAGCTAAGTACCCTCCCTAAGCTTATGTCATTTAGCCTGTATAAATTGTCCATGACATAGTAAAAGAACTTTGCAGATGAAGCAGTAGAGATGTTGCCAGTATTGTGAGAGATTGAATTTGTTGTGGGGAATAGAAGATTGGTCCTCAGTCAAATAATTGTAAGCTCATATTCCATTCATCCAAAGGCATGAATGTGTTTATTTGAGGATGATGCAGAAAGTGTGGCAATGGGGATGGCAATAGCAATAGAAGAGAATAATGTTGCTAGGTTTACTGAGGGTCTGAGAGATTGCCTCATTCCATTCTTGGAAAATCTTTGCCTTTCCAGAATATTCTTCTCTTGGGCGTTTTGGGCCATTTCAGGCTAAAAGGCCCTAAAAACAGCATTGAGAAAGCAGATAGCCTTTCAGGTGGAAGTATGCTTTAAGAGTTTACATTTCATAAAGTGAACTTTAAGCCACAAAAAGAGAAATGGGACAAGAGGTTATGGAATTTCCCTTTTGTACAAAGAATTTTCTGGTGTTGCAAATACCCCTCAGTGCCCATGTGTTATATTCTCTACTGTGTCCTACTTAACATCATCTGTCAATGATTGAGATATCTCAGGTACTCTCTGCTATGGGTTTGGAATGTTTGGG
>NC_058131.1:356680853-356701176 GCF_016433145.1 Gracilinanus agilis | reverse complement strand
TCCTTTCCTTTCCTTTCCTTTCCTTTCTTTTCCTTTCCTTTCTTTTCCTTTCCTTTTCTTCTCCTTATATTTTCTTCCTCCTTTCTATATGGAATGTTAAGGGTTATTCATACTAAAGGCAGGATAGTTTATAGAAGGACTCATTGGAGACAGGCAGACCAGTGAGATGCAATAGATGGAATCTTGGATTTCACCCCAGGGCATCTGAGTTTGAATTCAAACTTTGCTGATTACTTATATGACATTTTATATGTCACTTCCCCCTCCAGATTTCAGTTTTTTATCTGTAAAATGAACTGCTCATATCCCATTATCTCCTCTATATTTCTCTTTCTAAAGCTCTACCTAGCTAAGACATTCCATGCTTTATAGTCTTTCCAGCTGTTACAATCTGTGTTCTCTGTCCTGAGATCAACTGAGCTATTGCCTATTATATTCAATGCTTTAAATTCCTACATTAAATTTTTTAAGGCATTTTTAATTTTTCTTCCCATTTGGGCATTGAGTGTTTTGGCCAATGTAATTCTAATCATAAGCTCATGCTTTGCATTACTTTTCTTTATTTGGATACATCCCTTCCTGGAAACCATGATGCCTTATATCTGCTCTGATCTGTGGGCATCTATCCATATTTGGTGAGTAGGTAAGGTCAGAAGATGGAACTACATCACCCCCTCATGGGCACATTTAAATCTCAGGAAAGTACTCTTCCCATGGCATTCAAGAGTTCCCTCCAGTTACCACTTGGAATCCACAGGCAAGTTGGTAGAGAGAGAAAGACTTTCTACTCAATGGTCATTATTCAGGGGATTCACTTGGTTCCCACATCACCCAGCACAGGAGGTGAGGTTGAGTCAGGTTACTGAAAAAACAAGTCCAATTCCTCTAGTTGAAGCTCCCACTGGATGACCTGACTAGATTGGCCTAGAATTTAGTTGAACTTAGAAGTCATCAGGCTTAACCTGTGAGCAGACCTGAATCCCCTCTGCAATTCCTCAACAAATGATCTAAGAGTTTCTGCATAAAGACTTCTAGGAATGGGAACCTACTACATTCATTTAAATCCCTTCCTCCTTGGGAAGTTCTCAATATTAGGAAGCTTTTCTTTAAATGATTCCTAAGTACACCTCTTATTGCTAACTCATTGCTTGTTTCTATACACTATGACCTATGTTCTTTACCATTGGTATGGGGATATGGGATCCCCTGGACACCCCCAGCCTCTAGAGGAATCTCAAAAGAATATGTGATGAATTCCTCAATTTGCAAGGAATGCTGGTGGTAAAGAAAACCAACCCTTATGCAACTGAAGGGACAAACTACATAAACAAAGGATTCTCTGAGAGATATATTTTCTTCTCTTTTAGGTGCATTTCTCCAAGGTTTCTGAGAAGGGTTTTAGCATGGATGTGTACCTTCTGTTTATATCTCAAACATCACTAGATCCTCTAAGATATGTTACTCACCCTCCTTTATGATCAGGGATTAATATGACATAAACAATGTACATCAGTGCTTCTACTAGATAATCTATGTTGTGATTTCTACTCTCTTTATGTCTCTCATTCTGGAAATCCCAACCCCAGGTCTTGGGCAGGCACTGCAGTGCCACCAGGTATATGCCCAGGTGGCACTTTGTACCTTCTCATCACCTTCCCCAGGCAAATCCCAGAGTCTTTTTTTCCTATCAAGGGTGAAACCATTAGATATGATGACATGAAAGTCTGAGCAGGAGGGGTCAAACTGTAGGATAATGAACTTAAAGCCTTCAATAAACTTAGTGAAGTTTTCTCAGTAATGACCAAGTTTTTCTTTAATCTGGGCTAAGTTTGTCATAGAGAAAGGAACAAACACTAGAGCTGTCCCATGCTAAGCTATAAATCCACATACAGGCAAAAGACATAGCTTTGGCTTGGAGGTTACCCTATTGCTATAGCAATGCCCACTCCAAGTGTGGAAAGGACTTGACTACAGAATGTATGAGATAGGAGTGTCAGGTAGAGGAGGATACCAAAGAATGTGATTGGGAGTAGGCAGAGAAACAGGAATGGTCACAGGCTTCTGAGAAAGGGTAGGACACAAAGCTCTAGGGTGGTGACTCTGGATAAAAAGAAGGGGGTTTGGAGAAAGATGTCCCCTTTGCAGAGACTGAACAAGTGGAGGAAGATGCCAGCTTTTGAGGAGAGGAAGTTGATCTTTCCTCTGTCTTTTTAAGAGATTTTGTCTCCTCCCTGCTCAGGCAAGCTAGGAGGCTCTGATAAATATTATTATCTAAAATATTCTTCTGATGACTCCCACCACTAGGTGTCATAAGAGGCATATTGAGGCACATGTGACAAGACCTCTGTGGTCCCAAGTTCTGACTTAAGAGACATAAAAGTTAAAATTATACTGGACTTCTGCCCATATTCCCTTTCCCCTGAAAAATCCATGTAGTTGACGAATAGTTTTAAAATTTAAGGAGCCATTTACAAGCCAATTCCCTCATTTCTCTAGGATGTGTTTTGGCCATTCAAATAACAATATAAAACCATTTAGTTTTAGATCAAGCTGTTTATGACTATTTTTTCCATTTGTTAAGAAGTCATCACAATGGGGAATCCTGTGGAAATCTTTCTCTCTGTCCCATGTAGAACACAACAAGAACATAATGGTGTGTACCTTCTGTTTGCATCTCAAATATCACTAGATTCTCTGAGATATGGAAGTCACTCTCCTTTATGATCAGGGCTTAATATGTCATAAACAACATATATCTGTGCTTCTACCCCAGACACCAAGACTAGTAGTTTCTTTGTTTTACATTTTACTTTTTTACTATGTTACTCAATCTCTGGACTCTCTCCCTTCTTTAGCAACTACCTCCTCCACCTCAGAATATCCCATCCCTAAAGTCCTTTCCCCACTTTCCAGCTTCCCTCTAACTGTTGTCTTTATTTATTAGAATATATGCTTCTTAAAGGCAGAACTATCTAGGCCTTATCATTGGCATTCTTCAAATAGGGAATGATTCTCTCTCAGGTAATGTGTAGAAAGGATTATTGCCCTGGGAAGAATGATGGACCTCAATGTCTTCTAAAGTCTTATCTTTCAGTTCTTTGTGCTTTTATGGATTTGTTCTAGGGGACAGTGTTTAGCTTTGAAAGTTTATCCATTGAGGGAGGTCTCATTAAGGGTATTCCCTCAAATCATTCAGGTCCTTAAGTCTATGGAAACTTATAGTGCTGGTGATTTTACATTCTAATAGCCAAGAAGATATGAGTACAAATCCCACCTCTGACAGTTGGTTCCTGTGGAACCTTGGAATGTCATGTACCTTCCTTGTGTTTCATTTTTCTCTTTGGTAAAAATGAAGAGGTTTGGACTTGATTTCTAAGGTCCTCTTCAGCTTTAAATTGATGATCCTATGAGTCTATAACATTTTCTGTACAGTTGAATTCTAAAGAGAATTCTCTTGGAATCCTTTTTAGAAGGTGACCCCTGAAATTTTGATAGTGTATATAAAGCCCTTTCTCACAACAATCTCATGAGATAAGTAGACCAATGATTATTATTCCCAATAATAAACTGATCAGGAAACTGAGTATCAAAGAGATTAATTAACTTGCCTATTGTCTCAAAGCTAATAATTACAGCCAAATTTCCAAATCTGGTTCCATGTCCTGAATGTTGACAGCTCTTTCCACTTCATCTTAGCTTTTCCTTGAATCTGTCTTAGAACAACACAACTAACAGAGTGTGGATGCAAAGATATTGGTCTGGGAAACATGAAATCTGGGTCCATATTCTGCCCTAGTTAACAGATGTATATCCCTGTGCAATTCACTTAACTCCACTTTCTTCTCCATAAAAATTTCAACAATTGCTAAAAGATTTACCTAGAGGATTATTAGGATCAAATTAGATCATGTAGATAACAACAAATAAGAGCTAGCATTCATGTAGCACTGTAAGGTTCTCAAAATTCTTTACATTTTGTTTCATTCTATCTTCATAGCATCTTTGAGACTTGGGAGTTATTGTTATCCACATTTGGGGCATCTATATGGCTGAGCAGACAGTGTCAGACTGAGACTCAGGAAGATTCATCTTCCAGATTTCAAAATTGGTCTCAGAAAAGGTCTAGTTTGTGACCCAGGACAAGTCACCCAACTTTGTTTTTTTCAATTGCTCGTGTGTAAAATGAACTGTAGAAAGAAATGGCAAATCACTCCAGAGTCTTTGCCAGGAAAACCCCAAATGGACTCATGAAAAGTCAGACATAACTGAAATGAATGAACAGCAACAAATTATTCCCCCTTTTATAGATGAGGAAACTGGTTCAAAGATGGTAAGTGACTTACATGAGATCACAGAGCTAGTGAACATCTTTGGCAGTATTTGAACTTAGGTATTTCTGACTTCAAAAGAACCACTGAGCCTTCTCAGTCTCTAAGTGTCTGTCTATCAGTCTGTCTGAATGTCTCTGTCTCACTTTTTCTTTTAAGCCATCATTCACATCCATTCTTCAATTTAGTGCAACAATCCTATCTATGATTACCCTATCAGTATCTTTTCCACATATCTCAGATCCAAGTCCTCAGAGGTGCAGCTGGCACCTGGGATCAAAGATGGGTCCTCTCCTTTATTATCTGGTGAGCTAATTCCCCTCTCTGGTGCCTGTTTTTCCCTATGTAAAGCAGGACTAATTATACTCCCCCATTCCCTCTCATACTGCAGAGTTGTGACCTCAGGAGCTGTCTTTATGTAGCTCTTTCATCAGAATTTAGTCCCTGTACATTAAGCTTTGTTAGGGTTCAAAATGGGTGGCCTCCAGAGGAACACACGAGACAATGCAATCAAAGCAGGAGAAAGCTTTATTGCCAGTACGCACTGGGGAAACTCAGCAAAGAGAGTCCCGAGGGGGCATTCAGAATAAGGAATATATATATGTTTCTGGGATATAGGTGCCTTTGTCTTAGGGTTAGCTAATAGCTAGACAGAGGGAGTAGGGATGCTTCCAGGTACCACAGGATATGATTCTTAATCTTCAAGGCTGTTCTGTCTAGGAATCTTCAAGGCTGTTTCATCTAGGGGCCCTGGGGCTTTCAGCCAGGAGTTGTCCCTGGGACTGTGAGTCAGAGAGATAACTGCCCTGCTTGAGTCGGGCATGACGTTATCCAAAAAATCCCCTGCTTAATTGCTGTTTAGCTTTTTGGCTATAATATTCTTATAAGCTATAAGCTATAATATTTCTATAAGCTTTTTTGGCTATAACAGCTTTAAAAAACTCCCAGGTGTGCAGCTAAAGTCAAATTAGGTTCTCACTGAAAGGCCATCTGAGGGCTTCTGGCTCTAATGGGTGGGCTGTGTACAAGAGGGGAAAGTTACCCAAGAAGCAGCACAAAGCTGTGGACAGCAGCAGGAATATGATGAGGGGCCTCGTGATGAGTCTTCTTTAGCTCTAGCTGAAGCTGAAACTGAAAGGTTTCAACAGAGGGTGGTTGTTTTGTGTTCAGAGGATATATAGTCCCCACAGTGGGCTCCACCTGCTGACTAACATCATGCCCTCAGGTGACCCAATGCCATAGGCCAGCCCTAACTGAATCTCCACCAACCAGATCTTCACCCTCTGGACTGGCTTGCATTGAGACAGACATTGTCCATGGCCAAGCAATTTCACTGCCCTGCCCCTACTCAGCCCCAGCTCCTGTTCTCTCTGTGTGTATCTAGGATTATGGGTGATTTACCTCTTCTTATCCACCTGGGGAATCTAGTGAGGAGATCTGTTTATGTCTCCATCCTTAGCCCCCAAGCTTCCCCTGCCCTATATATTCCCTTCTCCCTGTGTCACTCTTGTGTTTGTGTCTGTTGACTTGGAAATAACGTGGATCTACTAAAGTAGTGAGAAAAAACAAGTTTTAAATCACGAAAGAGATAGGTCCAGTGATTGCCTCCTATAATGGAGCCAAACACCAAAAACTACACAGAGTCAATAGCCTGGGTTTCTAGGGACAAATCTCTCCCTGGGAGAATGTACCACAATAGATGATTCTCCCAAGAACAGTAGAACTTGGGAAACTTATTATTATTAAGGACAGGGAAATATGATTGATTGGCATTATCAGGCCTATGAGCAAATGAGAAGTACAAGACAGGATTATCAGGGAGAGACTGAAACTTTACAATGGATACAAAGGGGAAAGGGTCCAGCCAAGGCCTGGGATACCTGGAAAAGGACTTTGATATAATGGGAGAAATTACTAAGACAAAAGAGTACTTAACATTTAATTTAAGTCTACCTAAGAGTCTATTTTTCTGTTGAAAATGGTGAGTCTGAGACTTCCATTAGGGTTAATTCTCAGGGGACAGGGCAGAACTGGGATCTCTAGATTTTGATATGCTTTTCTGTTCAGCCTTCCTCCTTTATGAATTTGTGTGTGTTCCCTGAATCTCACCTGTGTTGTTTGTACCCCATAGTCTTCCTCATTCTTGTCCCTATTCTTTAGGTCTCCATCCCATGTATGTGTCTGTGGTCAGTTTGTCATACTATATCTGTGTGTGCTTGTCTATTTATGTGTGTATGTATGGAATTTGTATATTTATATGTGTGACATCTAGGTGATGAAGCAGAGAGAGTGCTGATCCTGGGGTCAAGATGATCTGAGTTCAATTCTGACTGGGTAAAGCACTCTACTTCCGTTTGCCTCAGTTTCCTTAAATATAAAATAAGAATAATAATGGTACCTACCTCCCAGGGTTATTGTGAGGATTAAAGGAAACTTTTGTAAAGCACTTTGAACTTTGTCTGGAACATAGTAGAAATTTTTTTTTAAAACCCTTGTACTTCAGTGTATTGTCTCATAGGTGGAAGAGCGGTAAGGGTGGGCAATGGGGGTCAAGTGACTTGCCCAGGGTCACACAGCTAGGAAGTGGCTGAGGCCGGGTTTGAACCTAGGACCTCCTGTCTCTAGGCCCGACTCTCACTCCACTGAGCTACCCAGCTGCCCAACATAGTAGAAATTTAATGAATGCTTGTTTCCTTCTTTCTTTCCCCCAGCCTTTCATAGAGGGAATCAGAGTGATATCTATTCTATCAATAGGCTGAACTAGACAACATAATCTCTAGAGTTTCCATATAGATCTGTATTTTTATGGCATTAAAATCACATGAGATGATGGTAAGACTTCTGTTTGAAATCAGAGATTTTGGGTTCAGATCCTATGTCTGCTGTTCTATGTGAGCTTGAGTGAGTTATTTAGCCTAGGCAAACCTTAGTCTCCTAATCAGTAAATTGGGAGATGGGATAGAAGACTAGAAAAGCTTTGAAATCTCTTCTAGTTCTTGACATATGTTTCCAAGTCCTTTCCCCACTTTCCACCTTCCCTATAACTGTTGTCTTTACTCATTAGAACATATTATTCTTAAAGGCAGAACTATCTAGTTTGTATGGATATATTCAGTGCTTATCAAAATATTTGCAGTAGTCAGTACTTAATAAATGTTTTATCTGTAGTTTAGCTTTAAAAACAATGACTAACTTTCTGTCTTAGAATCAGTATTTAATGTATTAGTTCCAAGGCAAAAGATGAGGACTAAGCAATGGAGATTAAGTGACTTGCCTAGGCTTACACAGCTAAGTGTCTGAGGCCACATTTGAACTCAGGACTTCCAGGGCCAAAGACCTAGTTCTATATGCACACAACAACCTAGCTTTCTCCTTATATTAACCTTTTAGATGTCATGTTATATTGGATATCTATATTAAGCCTGTAGTCTTTTAAGATCTTCAGTTTTTCTTCCCACAGAATTATTTTCTAGCCTTTATTACTTCACCCTTAACTTGAACAGTCAATTTTTGAACCCAAATGCAAGACGAAATGTATCTCTATTAAATATCATTTCACTAAATCAATCTGGCCTATTGTTAGTGTTCAGGGACTTTGGGATCTGAATCTCATCATCCAATTATTAACTAGCCTCCCTAGATTATCATCGTGTGGAAATCTAATAAGCATGCTAATTATGACTCTATCCAAGTCACTGATTTTTAAAAAAATGGGTGACCATATTGGTGTCAGATTTTAAGCAGGACTTGAATGTGACTCATTCTTAATGATCCTAATCTGGCTCTTAATGATCACTTTCCTTTCTTCTTAAAAATTAAAATTTTTTTCAATTATAAAAAAGTCTTTTTTTTATCTCCTTCCCACTTCTTCATTAAAAAAGGAAAGAAAAACAAAACTGTCATAGCAAGTATACCATTATATTTGTGGGAAGCTGTAAAAATGCCAGTGGTCTGTAGCAATCAGGTCTCACTCACACCCACAGACTAGTTTGACTGATGGGAGGGGTAGGATCTTGTTGAGTGCTCCTTCACTTTCCCCCCTCCCACTAGGCACCTAGAAAAGCAGTTACAGAAAGATGATGGTGGGCAGACTTGATAACTGCAGGGCTTGGTCAGTAACTTGGGAAAGGCTGAACTCCTAAAGATGTTAACTTTCGCTAAACTATTTCCCCACAGGTTGGAGTAGGAGAAAATAAGAGATGCTTGATGTCTTGAATCTTTAAGACACAGAGGAGAGGTCTTACTTTTGGGCTACAGGGCAGGAGGAAGTCAGCTTGAGGAGTTGTAAGTATTTTCCTAAATATAGCCAGACAGGGACTTCCAGTTAAGATGGCAGCAGAGCAAGGAGCAGCTGCTTGATCTCTCCTAACCAATGCATACAAGACTCCTCAAGGGGACATAAAAACGAATCCAGACAAACGAAGGAACCCCACAACAGGGCACAGCATTGAAGGTACACAGAATCAGGGCATTTCCAAGCTATAAAGGGGTGAAACAGCTCTCACTAAAGTGCAAGAGGAAGAAGCCCCTCCACCAACCCCCCCACACCACGCACAGCTCCAAGGCCAATGCACGAGAGTGAAAACAGGAATGGGGCAACCAGTAAATCGCTAGCAGCCCCAGGGCTTGTACCTGTGAGCCGCCAGATGTGGGACGCCAAGTGGCTGGGGGGACACACGGACTTTCCCCAGCATCCACAGGGGTGAAGGCTCTGCCCCAGGCGGAATCCGGTGGAATAAAGATTCCTAAAGCAGAGACTTTCCCCTGAGCATATGCACTGGTGAAGGCAGTGCCCTGGGCGGAATAAAGATTTCCAGCACAGGCTAGGACATCCAGTGAAGACCCGGGGCAGACGGGAGGGCGGCTGTGGAAGCAGCCCCTAGACCGCTAAAGAAGCCTCTGGCAGAGGGGCAGACTGGGGACTACCAGGAGGCCTGACGCCGAGGACAAGAAGGCTGGAGCCATCCGAAGCTTAGAAAGCACAAACAGACCCTGAGTGTGAAGACAAAGCTTAAAACAGGAGGGGCTAACAATGGCAAGCAATAAGGAAGCCCAGAAGAAAAAGATTACCAAGAGAAACTCTGGAACACTTGACAACTTCTACACTGAGAAAATCCAGACAACAGAGGAGGGAAAACAAAAATCCAAACCTCCCCCCAAAAATGAAAGCTGGTCATAAGATATCAAAGAGTTCAAAAATGAAATGTTGAGGAAGATGGAAGAACTCTGGCAAGAAAATAACAGTTTAAAAGGCAGAATTTCTCAATTGGAAAGTGAGGCAAGTCAACGGAAGACCAAAAATGACGAGATTGAAAAGGAAAACCAAAAGATTATAGCCGAAAACCAGTCCTTAAAGGTTAGAATCGAACATTTAGAAACAAATGATCTCTCAAGACAACAAGAACAAATAAAACAAAGTCAAAAGACTGATAAAATAGAAGGAAACATGAAATATCTGAATGAGAAAGTGACAGACCAAGAAAACCGGTCTAGAAGAGACAATTTGAGAATCATTGTTCTTCCAGAAAAGGCAGAAATTAATAGAAACTTGGACTCCATACTTAAAAAATTATTCAGCAAAATTGCCCTGAAGTTCTACAACAAGAGGGCAATATAGACATTGAAAGGATCCATAGATCACCTTCAACACTGGATCCAGAAAAGTCAACACCCAGGAATATAATAGCGAAATTGAAGAGCTTTCAAGTAAAAGAAAAAATCTTACAAGAAGCCAGAAACAGACAATTCAAATATCAAGGAGCACCAATAAGGATCACACAGGATCTGGCAGCCTCCACGCTAAAAGACCACAAGGCTTGGAATACAATATTCAGAAAGGCAAGAGAGCTGGGCCTTCAGCCATGAATCAACTACCCATCAAAACTGACTATATAATTCCAGGGGAAAGTATGGGCATTCAACAAAATTAAAGATTTTCAAGTTTTTGCACAAAAGAGACCAGGACTAAATGGAAAGTTTGATATCCAACTACAAAAATCAAGAGAAAAATGAAAAGGTAAATGAGAAACAGAAGGAAAAGAAAGAAAACTCATAATCTTTTAAACTTGACTCTTTAAGGGCATAAATATGATCTAATTATCTGTATTACTAGGTGGAGAAATGCTATGTATAATTCTCTGTAGTGAACTCTATTCACTATTATAATATTCACTATTATAGCAACCAGAAGAATAATTCATAGGGAGAGGATAGGATACTAAATGGTCTAAGATGACATGGGGGGAAAAGGGGGGGAAATAGTAGGGGATACCAAGAAAAATCTGAGTAAATAAGAAAATAGGATATTCTATTACACACAAAGAGGGCATGGGAAGGGAAGGGGATAAATACTACCATAAGAAGGAGAGGAAGAAAGCATTAAGAGGTAATAATCAAACCTTACTCACAGTGTAATCAACCTGGAGAGGGAAGAGTAGCTTTATTATCCATTCAGATAAAAAACTCTATCTAACACTACTGAGAAAGTCAGAAGGGATGACCCAAAGGAAGCAGGGGAGGGGGGAGGTCAAAAAAGGGAGGGGAGAAGAAGGGGGAGGGAATTCATTAGGTCCTTTAAAAAAACAAAAAGAGGAGAATAACAAGGGAGGGGGCAGAAAGGGAAGTCACTCAAGGGAGGAGATAAGGGATACTGGCTCAAAGCAAACCACTGGTTTAAAAGGAAATAGTGTAAGAAGAAGGGGTGCGTCTAGTGGAGGATACAAAAATGTCAGTGAATGCACAACTAACAATTGAAACTCTGAATGTGAACGGGATGAACTTGCTCATAAAACGGAAGCAAATAGCAGAGTGGATCAGAAACCAAAATCCAACCATATGTTGTCTACAAGAAACACATAAGAGGCAGGTAGACACACACAAGTTCAAGGTTAAGGGTATGAGCAAAATCTTTTGGGCATCAAATGAGAAAAAGAAGGCAGGAGTGGCTATTATGATCTCTGAAAAAGTCAAAGTAAAAATAGATAGGATTAAAAAAGACAGGCAAGGTCATTACATCCTGATTAAAGGCAGTATAAACAATGAGGAAATAGCACTGCTCAATATATATGCACCAAGTGGTATAGCATCCAAATTCATAAAGGAGAAACTGGCAGAGCACAAGAAGGAAATAGATAGTAAAACCATAATAGTGGGAGATCTAAATATTCCTCTTTCAGATCTAGATAAATCAAACCAAAAAATAAATAAGAAAGAGGTAAGAGAAGTGAATGAAGTCCAGAAAAATTAGATTTAATTGATATGTGGAGAAAAATAAATACGGATAAAAAGGAATACACCTTCTTTTCAGCTGCACATGGTACATTCACAAAGATTGACCATGTTAATAGGGCATAGAATCATTACAAACAAATGCAAAAGAGCAGATATAATAAATGTAACCTTCTCAGATCATAATGCTATAAAATAATTATTAGTAAGGGTACCTGGACAGGCAAATCAAAAACCAATTTGAAATTAAATAATATGATTCTCCAAAACCAATTAGTCAAAGAAGAAATTATAGAAACAATCTACAATTTCATTGAAGAGAATGACAATGATGAGACATCCTACCAAACTCTGTGGGATGCAGCCAAAGTAGTACTCAGGGGGAAATTTATATCCTTGAGTGCATATATTAACAAATTAAGGAGGGCAGAGATTAATGAATTGGGCATGCAACTCAAAAAATTAGAAAGCTAGCAAATTAAAAACCCCCAGATGAAAACTAAATTAGAAATACTAAAAATTAAGGGGGAAATTAATAAAATTGAAAGTAAAAGAACAATTGAATTAATAAATAAGACTAGAAGCTGGTATTTTGAAAAAACAGATAATATAGACAAAGTACGGGTCAATCTAATAAGTAAAAGGAAAGAAGAAAACCAAATTGACAGTATTAAAGATGAAAAGGGAGACCTCACCACTAAAGAAGGGGAAATTAAGGCAATCATTAAGAACTATTTTGCCCAATTATATGGCAAAAAATATAACAATTTAGGAGATATGGATGAATATTTACAAAAATATAAATTGCCTAGATTAACAGCAGAAGAAATAGAATACCTAAATAATCGCATATCAGAAATAGAAATTGAACAAGCCATAAAAGAACTCCCTAAGAAAAAATCACCAGGAACTGATGGATTCACAAGTGAATTCTATCAGACATTCAAAGAGCAACTAATCCCAATACTATGCAAATTATTTGATGTGATAAGCAAAGAAGGAGTCCTACCAAATTCCTTTTGTGACACAAATATGGTACTGATTCCAAAACCATGTAGACCAAAAACAGAGAAAGAAAACTATAGGCCAATCTCCCTAATGAACATAGATGCAAAAATCTTAAATAGAATATTAACAAAGAGACTCCAACAAGTAATTAAGAAGATCATCCACCATAATCAGGTGGGATTTATACCAGGAATGCAAGGATGGTTCAACATTACGAAAACCATCCAAATAACTCACCATATTAACAGTCTAACAAACAAAAATCACATGATTATCTCAATAGATGCTGAAAAAGCCTTTGACAAAATACAGCATCCATTCCTATTGAAAACATTGAAAAGTATAGGAATAGAAGGACCCTTCCTAAAAATAATAAACAGTATATACCTAAAACCATCAACAAGCATTATATGCAATGGGGATAAATTAGAAGCCTTCCCAATAAGATCAGGAGTGAAACAAGGATGCCCATTATGACCTCTATTATTCAACATAGTACTAGAAACACTAGCAATAGCAATTAGAGAAGAAAAATAAATTGAAGGTATCAAAATAGGCAAGGAGGAGACTAAGCTATCACTCTTTGCAGATGATATGATGGTATACTTAAAAAATCCTAGAGAATCAAATAAGAGGCTAGTAGAAATAATCAACAACTTTAGCAAAGTGGCAGGATACAAAAGAAATGCACATAAATCATCAGCATTTCTATATATTTCCAACACACTAGAGCAGCAAGAAGTAGAAAGAGAAACACCATTTAAAATTACCCTAGACAATATAAAATACTTAGGAATCTATCTACCAAAACAAACACAGCAATTATATGAAAACAACTACAAAACACTTTCCAAACAAATAAAACTGGATCTAAACAATTGGAAAGCCATTGATTGCTCATGGGTAGGACGAGCTAACATAATAAAAATGACAATTGTACCCAAATTAATTTACCTATTTAGTGCCATACCTATCAAGCTACCAAAAAACTTCTTTACTGAATTAGGAAAAACTATAACAAATTTCATTTGGAATAACAAAAGATCAAGAATATCAAGGGAAATAATGAAAAAAAATGTGAAGGAAGAGGGCCTAGCAGTACCAGATATTAAACTATACTATAAAGCAGCAGTCATCAAAACAATATGGTACTGGCTGAGACAGAGAGGAGGATCAATGGAATAGACTTGGGGTAAATGACATCAGCAAGACAGTGTATGATAAACCCAAAGAGCCCAACTTTTGGGACATGAATCCACTATTTGACAAAAACTGCTGGGAAATTTGGAAAATAATATGGGAGAGATTAGGTCTAGATCAACATCTGACACCCTACACCAAGATAAATTCAGAATGGGTGAATGACCTGAATATAAAGAGGGAAACTATAAATAAGTTAAAGTGAGCACAGAATAGTATACTTCTCAGGTCTCTGGGAAAGGAAAGATTTTAAAACCAAGCAAGAGTTAGAGAAAATTACAAAATGTAAATTAAATGGTTTTGATTATATCAAGCTAAAAAGCTTTTGTACAAACAAAAACAATGTAGTCAAAATCAGAAGGAAAACAACAAATTGGGAAAAAATCTTTATAACAAAAAACTCTGTTTTCCTCAAATATACAAGGAGTTAAATCAATTGTATAAAAAATCAAACCACTCCCCAATTGAAAAATGGGCAAGAGACATGAATAGTCAATTCTCAGGTAAAGAAATCAAAAGTATCAATAAACACATGAGAAAGTGTTCTAAATCTCTAATAATTAGAGAAATGCAAATCAAAACAACTCTGAGGTATCACCTCACACCTAGCAGATTGGTTAAAACGAAAGAAGGGGAGAGTGATGAATGCTGGAGGGGATGTGGCAAAATTGGGACATTAATGCATTGCTGGTGGAGTTGTGAAATGATCCAACCATTCTGGCTGGCAATATGGAATTATGCTCAAAGGGCTATAAAAGAATGCCTGCCCTTTGATCCAGCCATACCATTGCTGGGTTTGTACCCCAAACAGATCATAGATAAACAGACTTGTACGAAAATATTTATAGCTGCGCTTTTTGTGGTGGCAAAGAACTGGAAAAGGAGGGTTTGCCCTTCAATTGGGGAATGGCTGAACAAATTGTGGTATATGCTGGTGATGGAATATTATTGTGGTAAAAGGAATAATAAACTGGAGGAGTTCCAGGTGAACTGGAGAGACCTCCGGGAACTGATGCAGAGTGAAAGGAGCAGAGCCAGAAGAACATTGTACACAGAGACTGATATACTATGGTAAAATCGAATGTAATGGACTTCTGTACCAGCAGCAATGCAATGACACAAGACAGCTCTGAGGGATTTATGGTAAAGAACACTACCCACATTCAGAGGAAGATCTGCAGGAGAGGAAACATAGAAGATAATCAATTGCTTGAATGCAGGGGCTGAGGCGGAGATGATTGGGGATGTGGACTCGAAATGACCACACCAATGCAACTAACAACAATATGGAAATAGGCCCTAAAGAAGGACACATGTTTCAACCAGTGGAAGTGTGTGTAGGCCATGGGTGGGGGGAATGTGGGGGGTGAAAGGGAAAGTAGGGGTATGAAGCATGTAAACAGGTTAAAAATGAATATTAATAAATGTTTAAAAAATATAGCAGACACAGTTCCCAAATGATTAAAGGTACAATGATATGTAGGGAAGGCAAGGAAGGGAGATTTAATAAGGATAGATAAGGTCTGGGAAACCCTAAACTGTTATGTCCAAGCAGCTCCTCCCCCCAAAAGTATCTTGCTTTCCTAGATAGCTCTCTAAGCCTATAATTAATCTTCTCTAATATCTTGATAACTAAATAGAGATAATTATTTTTTTTTAATTTTTAATCATTTATTAATATTCATTTTTAACATGGTTATATGATTCATGCTCCTACTTTCCCCTTCAACCCCCGCACTCCCCCCACCCATGGCCGACTTACATTTCCACTGGTTTTATCATGTGTCCTTCTTCAAGACCTATTTCCAAATTGTTGATATTTGCATTGGTGTGGTAATTTCCAGTCCACATCCTCAATCATGTCCTCCTTAGCCCATGTGTTCAAGCATTTGTTTTTCTTATATGTTTCCTCTCCTGTAGTCCTTCCTCTGAATGTGGGTAGCGTTATATATTATTATATATTATATAGTATTATTATATAGTATTATATATTATATATATATATATATAATAAGAGTAATAGGAAATAATGAACAGAGAAGGCATCAGAATTAAGATAAGTTTAGGAAGGCTTTATGTAGGAGGTGGGATTTTACCATTGATGGCAGAGCCTTTTAGGGATGAAGTACCAGGCCCCACCCCCTAGACCAAGTGCTATGCCCATGCCCCATCAGAGAACACATTCATTCTGTGCCCCTCCCCCACCAAGTGCTGGGTGCTCCCTGTCCCCCTCCCTTATCCCACCCAGGGGGTAGAGGAAGCACTGCCTCTGGACTGCTGGGCATGGGGCCCGGTAATGTAGGCAAGATCTTGGGGAGAGAGAGAAATAAGGGGCACAAGCACTCTGATCCCTCCTCGTTATGTAACCTGCTATAAGCTATGTTTCCTCAAACCTATCTTTTCTCCAACCCCACCATGCAAACGCAACAGACTGCTCTCTGAGCAGAGGTTCATACTGCATTGTGATCTGCCCACCTTACTCTACCCAGGGAGGGAGCAAGCATTCCCATTGGAATGTTAAACAGGGAGGTGGGTAATGTAGTCAGGAGTTGGGGAGAGAGGAAGGGGAAGAGCCCAGAAGAACCTCCCTCTGGCTTTCTACTTAGGAACTCTGGTGAACTCTGTGCTGCTGAGATTGGAGTATTGGGTCTTAGGAGCACTGGGTCCTTGCCATGCATGTTCACATAGAGGTCTCTGTGTACCATCTCTGGCACTCATGCCATAGGTTCACCATTACAAGTATATAGTATATTCTACCATCTAAAGGCTTGAAATGAAGGAGGGGCATCATATTACATTATAGATTCACAGATGCTATGTGTTCAGAATACCCTTCCAATAAAAAGTTCTTTTTCCCCCACTTTCTGCTGTCAGAGCCTCTGCCAAAAGCAGGAGGAGAATATTAGCATTCAGTATGTAGGCATTAGTGAGAAAATGTCAGAGACCATCTCCTATTAGCCCAAACGTGAGGGAGATTCTTTTCTCTTCTGCCACTCTCCAAACAACTTGAACAAATTCACCATTCTAGTCGTGCTTTTGTTGACTTTAATTTGAATTTTGTTTGCTCTGAAAAAAATGGATGTACATATATATTTGCAGGAGTTATCCTCAAAAATATCTAATAGCCTTGGTTATTACTTAAGTCTTTTTACTTCCTTCCTCAAACATTCCTATTCTAACCCCAATGTGTGAACACATTTGGACTTAATTATTGTCTTTCCTCAAAACATGACACCAAGAAATATTGCTAAATGGAATCTAAATGGCACCTGAGTAGAGCAGAGAAAAACAACACTATTATTTCTCTTTCTCTCATTATAATTCTATTTAGTTGGCATTAGCTTTTACCAACTCAGCAAACCACTTACTAAGTACTTACTCTAAAGATTGAGATTATGGTTTGTCTCCATTAGGAGCCAAATCAATACTTTCTACAGGATGGATGCCTCTTCCCCAGGCTCTCCACTTGCTGGTATTTTCCCCTCTAATGTTATCTTTCTTTTACTGTCTGTATCATTTGTGCACCCATTTGTGGACATGTCTTCTTATCAGAATGCAAGTCTCTGGAAGGCAGGAACCTTTTATTTTTCCTTTTTCCATTTATTCCTAGTACTTAGTACATTGCTTAACATATAGTAAGTACCTAATGAATGCTTTTTCATGACTTGATATGTATATGTGATAGTCATTTGCATAGAAACAAAACTCATGAGAACAGATGTGATTTACAGAAAGAATTTAGAGAAAGAAGAACAAAGTGGGTCCGGGAAAGTTTTGGAGTACACTTATATTATTAGCTCATGGTTCAGTGATGATGATCCAGAATGGGAAACTAAAAAGAAAGTAAAATAAATATTAGAGTCAAGAGAAAGCAGAATCAGGAAAACTCATCAGGAAAATAGTTTTATTTTTCCTTTAAGTTTCTTAAAGAGAAGACAGTGAGCAATATTAAGTGCTGCAGAGTCCAGAAGGATGAATATTGTGAAAGACTGTCTGTTTTCCCATCCATCTCTAAAAAGAGGGTGTCTCCAAAGTCTTAGTGCATTTTAAAACTGTTAAAACTTCCAATTGTAGGGGGCAGCTGGGTAGCTCAGTGGAGTGAGAGTCAGGCCTAGAGACAGGAGGTCCTAGGTTCAAATCTGACCTCAGCCACTTCCCAGCTGTGTGACCCTGGGCAAGTCACTTGACCCCCATTGCCCACCCTTACCAATCTTCCACCTATGAGACAATGCCCCGAAGTACAAGGGTTTAAAAAAAATTCCAATTGCTAGAAGACTTTTTTGGATATACATTATTAACCAGATTTACCTAATTTCCTGTTGCCTGAATATTCCTTAATTCTCTCCCTTTTCTAAGACTTCCCTCTTGCTTTCTTGGCTTATGTGGCTAACACAAACATTAAGAATTAGCAGAAGCAACCCCATCCATGGGATTGGATCTTGGATTTTAAAATAGCCCATAGAGCATACGGTTCTAAGCATGCCAGTCTAGCCAGGAGCAGCAGAGGACTCACTCAGATTCCTGTGATGGCAAAATCCTTCCTCTGAGTAATTAGCTCCATGAGACAACCTCTTATTACTTGAGCCACCTTTGTAATCACTCAATCTAAGTTTTCTGATCCTCCCTTGTGGAAAGTTTTGAATGCTAAGCTGTAGGGTTTTGATTTGATCCTCTACATAGCTGGGGAACCACTACACAGTTTTTAAGGAGGGAAGTGCATTGGTTAATCATGTCAGGCTGGATGAAACTCCCTGGGGACAGGTGCATGGATCTGAGTCTTTGTAGGCTGATAGTTGCTCTATTTCCTGACAGGCAGATTACCACTTTTTCTTTGCCCTAAGGCAAAGCAGGACAGTCATGGAGCTCACTGGGAGGCCTGGGAGCTGCTTTTTCATTGACCTCTACCTTGAGTCAATCTTAAGACAGATATGGGACAGCCATGCAAGATCCCACTCCCAGTCTCCTGCTTTACTCTTGTCACCTGCACTAGAATCCATGTCCAGAAGCTTTTTACCTCTTTCATCTTTGTAGCCTTTGCCTTTCCCTTAATGATCTCCCAAGGCAGCTTACTATTCCTCTGGGTCCACCAATGATTTGCTTCATTCTCAAGAACCACCTTCTGGCCAGTCTCATCAACAACTGCCATGAATCACACATTTCTCTTTCTCTAGAGACAAACACATATGTGTGTATACTGGTGTGTGTGTGTGTGTGTGTGTGTGTGTGTGTGTGTGTGTGTGTGTGTGTTGTAAGAAAATATTTGAAAGCCATGTTGAAGTCAAGATGATGGACAATTACCTGCTTATACTGTGGAATGGACTGAGCTTGGCAGGAGCCTGGAAGGAGCCAGGGAAGTTAAGTTTGGGTATAAAAGGCAGAGATTTGATCCCATCTGGATCTCAGTTGTGATATGTTTTTGTGTGAAGGGTGGATTGGGTAGGCCTAGCTTATGCTCTATGCATTCATCAACCAGCAACAAGCTTTCAACTGTGTTTCATCAATCCCTATTTCCTGAATTACATTTACCAAGAAGATCAACATAACCTATCATTCAGCAGGATAACCTTAACTCTAGGTTGAGGCCTGTCCGGCCTCAGCCAAGCTGTCAACGATCAAAATTTTGATCAGCAATATATAAGAGAGGATACATCAACAATATAGTCATCTAGATATATTTAAGGATTTCCTATTCCCACTTTCCCAGTCATTACCCAGCTTCTCCTCCCTACATCTTCCCTAGATTAGTTATTAAATAATCTTTAAAACTACAATTTGTCTGAGCTTCATCAAAGATCTAGTGGGCTCTAGTTGATTACAACCTGTGCCAGCTTATGTAAAGGATTTATTATATTCCTTCAACATCAGTGATGAAAACCGCAGTCAGAAAAGGTGTTATCCAAGGCACGGGGCTTCAGTTGGGCAGAGTCAGTTGGATTATTGTATCAGTTGATTCCTTGCTTGGTTGGTAGCCCTGGGATACTGTAGTCATCTTGAGTTTGGGAAAAGCAGATTCTCTGTAACATCAACTGCAGTGGGTGATCCCTTTGGGGTTCACTATCATATCTAGGTGGCCCATTTAGTATTCATCACCCACAATCAACCCAGGCTCTAGATTGTCTATAACAGCATGTGTGTCTGTGTGTGTGTTTGTAATGCGGTGGTGGAATGGAAATTGTGCCAGGCCTGAAGTCAGGAAGACTCATCTTCCTGAGTTGTCTGATTTCAGCTACTTAATATTTGTGCAACTTTGGACATGGCACTTAACCCTGTTTGCCTCAATTTCCTCATTTGTGAAATGAGTTGAAGAAAGAAATGGCAAGTCTCTCCAAAGAATACCAAATAAAGTCATGAAGAGTCAGATATGATTGAAATCACTCAACAACAATATGTATGCATTTCGATGTTCATGAATGTTTCCAGATCACATTGTCCTTCTATTGTTACCATTCCTATTCGTTTTTGATTTTTTTATCCACAGTGCATGGCACTTAAATTCTCTCTCTCTCTCTCTCTCTCTCTCTCTCTCTCTCTCTCTCTCTCTCTCTCTCTCTCTCTCTCTC